>NW_017280298.1:27546-32210 GCF_001594065.2 Cyphomyrmex costatus
CCCCCCCTGCTGAGGGGCGCACGACTTCTATGATTGTACTGTCGGGGCAGACCTCTGACGACGGTGTGTGTGTGTGGTGTGTGTGTGTGTGTGTAAAATATCAAATAATAAACTCATAATCGTTATATAACGAATGAAACACACACACACGGGCGGGTGCAAGGGGGTGGCCGAAGGCCGTCGTCAGAGGTCTGCCCCGACAGTACAATCGTACAAGTCGTGCGCCTCTCAGCAGGGGGGGAGGGAGAGATCATGGACAGAGGTCTGCCCCGACAGTACATGTAGTCGGTAAGACAGATTTCCTAACCTGAATAGTCGTCAACTTTAACATTAAATATCTCGGTTCGTAGGGCAGAGCGACGCCTATTTCTGCCAGATTCTTTCGTTTCATGCAAAAACGCGTCGAATAAGCCTAATTAGATCGATTTTTAAGCTGCTTGAGTGATTCTGTATAATTACCATATATTGTATTTTCGTAGTCCGTACTGTGGGTTCACACCTTGACGGAAAAACGGAAAGCGGAAAAGCAGTAGCCAATCAGGTAGTCGACTTTCTGTTAGTTTTGTACTATTTACTACCAGCGCGAGTTCTGATCGGTTAACGGCTCTTCCGCTTTCCGCTTTTCCGTCAAGGTGTGAACCCGCCCTAAGGGTGCAAACCCATGCAGCGGAATAGCGTAACGCGGAACGAGGGTAGAACCAATCACGAGATTCTCTAGAAACACGGAATGCTCGTTATTGGTTCTGCTCTCGTTCCGCGTTATGCTATTCCGCTGCATGGGTTTGCACCCTAAGGTTACCTTCCGTATAGTACATAAACAACACTTCCACAAATAAAGTTTTCACACCGACATGACATGAACGGGACACTAACACATTGACGCGAGTTACGAAGTCAGTTTCCTTCAGCGGATTCCCTCCCCAAGGGAACATTATTCAGGGCCACTTTTTCCTCCCTAGACGACCCGAGTTCGGTCTCCTTACTTCTTACTTCGTGATGGAGAGATGGACCAATGTCCGGCATGATGTTGTGAAACCGGAAATCACGTGATCTTGGAAATGCGCGCCAATATATCAACGCCAATTTCGAAACATCACGTAACACTACTTGTTTATTATAACTTTGTTAAGGGGGGAGTAAAGTTAATTCGATGAAAAAAAAGCATATATTCATTTTTTTATAAGCTATGGTTAGTTCCAGTGTATTTGGGTAATTTAATTTTAATAATACAATGTTTGAAGAATATTTTGTGAAAATTTGAACTAAAAATATGGAGAAACAACACATTGGCACGCAATTTTCGGAGGCGCCTCGAAAAAAAGGTGTCTTGCGGTGCACACGATAACTCGTTACTGGATCATCTGATATCAAAAAACCAAAATTTTTTAGTTAGTTAATAAGTTTCTCAAGATAACGCTGTCGAGTTTTTTTTTAAATCGATTTTTAAATTTTTGGTAACACTTGGAAGTCAAAAATCGATTTTTGCTATAAAAAATCGGTAAATTTGTTATTGTAAAACAAATAATAATTACTAAGAAAATAAAAACTTGACAGCGTTACCTTGTGATTTATGTGTAGAAAGAGTGTACCAAATTTTAAAACGATCGGTGCAGTAGATTTTGAGTTAGAGTGTGCACCGACTTGGAAAATGCTAAGTGTGACAAAAACGCTTTAAAGTTTTGTACAGTAGAAATGACCGAGTGTTTTGTTTATACTTACACAGAGTCATCGATGTATCTTGTATACTATTTGCTCTGCACATTGCTTCTTTCTCTTCGTTTACAACAGAAGAAAAAAAGTTATTCGCACACGAAACAGCTGCTAGGCTGCAACAACCGCTGAAACAACCGCTTCGCCCAGCTAGAGGCCTAGAAAACAGAGATGCGACATTGCGTCGGTTGGGTTAGGTAACCACCGCCATTTGAATTCAATATAAGTGCTCTTGACAAATAAGCTGATGACAGTTGATGCAAAAGGTAGAAAGATTAGATTAGGTTAGGTTAAGTCCGATATTAAATATTCACACAAATAAGAATACTTACACCATAATAATAGTTTTTTATTGCACTTCGACACTGTATTATCAAAATTTTTCTCTATATATATATATGTACATACGTTATAAAACTATATCTATTAGATGCAATAGTGAATTAAAATGGCTCTCTGATCATGTGATTTAGACAGCCAATCAAGCCATACCCTTCAATGACGCATCTCTGTTTTCTAGGTCTCTACGATGGACCACATGAATAATTAATATTAGGCAAATTTTGGCGTGCCTCTGGTATAGCAAACAAAAGTAACCGTGATTGAGGCTATCTTTGTCTTCTGATCCCTGAAAACGAAGATAGCCTTAAGGTTGATTTATACTGGCCGTAAACTGTTAACTTATGCCGTAATCTGTAAAAATTGACCAATCACAGTCGAATGAGAGGGGAATTATCGATTATAATTGGTCAATTTTTACAGATTACAGCATAAGTTAACAGATTACGGCCAGTATAATCCAACCCTTAGTCGCGGTTACTTCTGGTTGCTATACCAGAGGCACGCCAAAATTCGCCTATTTTTACGAATGCTTTCCTTTTAGACGACATACTCGACACAAACTCATTCTATTTTTATCATTCGTTGAATATCAAGAAGGATAGAACGACGTTTGTGTCGTGTGTGTCCTCTAAGAGGAAAGCGTACTACGTCTCACACCAAAGAAACAACTTTCTAGTATCTTTTGAACCTAGAACCCACGGAGTAATAAGGAGATCAAGCTCGAGAATAAATATGGTCTCGAAACACGGTTTCGGAAAACTCCATGAAAAATCAAGATGTGATTTTAGCGCCATCGTGGGAAAAGTTGGAAGTATTGACTGTAGTGATGCCGGATTTCGATTCGATGCATCGAGAATCGATTCTTTTCTGCATTCAAAAATCGTTTTTTCGATCGATTCTGAGACATGCGATTCATTGTCAATTCGATCTTTTATCAGCTTGAATCGAAATACCATGAAGTATGAAAAAAAAGTGTTGACAACTGATGAAACATTTACGAAAACATTTACCAATCGCGCGGCACAATGTGACGCGTATCCAATAGCTAATAAACTCATAGCTCCTAAAGCTAGACTCCATGTATGCGGTGAGCAGCAGCAAACGCATGCGGTGACCAATCAGGAGCCAGGCGCATGCCGGACTCCTGCCGGATTCGGCATGCGCCTGGCTCTTGATTGGTCACCGCATGCGTTTGCCGCAGCTCACCGCATACATGCGGAGTCTTAGCTTTAGTTTAACATTGGTCGACATCGCATTTTGCCGCGCGGCGCTCTTACTGGTTAGGTTATACGTTATACTTTGATAAAGCTTGGAAAATCTCAACGTCCTCACTCCTCAGCTAAAACGTTTAAAACTGCAAAACAAGCGTTTCTGGATTAGGATCAGGATTAACAATATAAACATTAGTGTATGTAAAATCTGTTGCGTAAAACTTTTGATTGTAGATACCAAAAGAATCAATTTGGTTGCTTTCCAGCAAGGACAGAATCAGACACTGTGTAACACAGAGAATCGTTTCATCCTCGTTTAACGTAGCAAACAACAAGGATACAATGATTGGCTGTGTTACACAGCGTCTACTTGTGTCGTAGCTGGAAAGCAGCCTTTATCTTAGCTGTGTTCCGTATACATTGTCAGTACTGTATAACGCGTAATGTTAACAATAAATATAATTTAGTATATCGGAACACTTTTCTTGTATTATAAACGGATAATGATGTATTTTAACCGATTTTTTTATGATAGGACATATTTAAAAATATAAAATTATGTAGTAATAATTATTGTTTTAGTTACAGAAAGTCTATGTAATAAATATGTCTCAAAAAAGAAAAAAGACATGCGATGCAAGAGAATACTTTACTAAAAACAATAATATTTCATCTACATGTAAAATTTGTCTTAATGTCCTTAAAAACTATAACAATACCACCAATTTATCCAATCATATTAAGAGAAAGCATCCAAACATCTTGATGGATCGTTCTTGTGCAAAATCTGATGATAATGTTGAAAAAAACTCTGATGATGACGATTTTGATGATCCTTGGCCCTCCACATCCAAAGATGCTCCAGAACCTCCTTCAGAGAATAAAATTCATGATGAAAGCCCTGTATCCAGCGACAAGAAACAACTCTCTATTACAAATGCCTTTCAAAAAATTGGTGCTTATGCTGGTAATTTTTCCAATATTTTATATACGTTTTCAATCCTTAAGGCTGCCGCACACACTTTTCGTAGCCATACAACATATCTTAAGAATTAGCCGATCACAGTCAAGCATCCTTTAAATCTGATTGGGTCCACAATCTCGCTTTAAGAGGCCCTAAGCCGTAAAGTCGTAAGAAATTGACCAATCACAATTGATTATTTTTCTCACATTCAACCATAATTTTTATTTTTCGATTATTTTTTATATTCTGACTAGGATTACTATGAATAAAATATGTAAAAATAATATTTATTTCCATAATTAATCAATGCTCTTAAGTACAGTAGTGCCTCAAAATACTTCTAGTGCTCAGTAGTACTTTTCTACAAGGGCGTATAGGATTATATATAGGATTCTCTTATTTTAATTTTTGCACAGTTATATATATATATACATATA
>NW_017280298.1:34818-35425 GCF_001594065.2 Cyphomyrmex costatus
TGTTACGCCTCCGACGTCCGCGTTCGACGTGATGCTCGCGCGCGTTCGCGAGGAAATAAGGAGAACTCGTGATGTAGGAGGAACAAGAAGGTTTTATTCAGTGAATACAGAACGATAACGAACACAATGTAGCGAAGCATTTATAAAAGCGCGATGAGAAGCCACGTCCGAGCGCGACGACAGCTCTCATACCAATCTCATTAAACAACCACGATCGCGTTGCTCGGCAACGCGATCTTCTTCCTGCAGGGACGACGAATTCCAGCGCTAACCGGGTGTCGAGAGGATACGGGCGCAACACTGCCCCCCTTCTTCTAGATTGTCGTCCCGACAATCGTGAACCTCGAAGAACGTCGGCCTTCAAAAAGATTTTCGAGTACCCGACCAGTTCACCTGCTCCCTACTGCGCTGCTGCCTCAGTTTTCCGGAGCTCTGGCCCTCTTGGGTCTCTCAAGGCTACCCGAGTCTTCTTCCCTTTTGGGCAGGACCCCTCTTCAGTTCCCTCCAGAGGGTAGCTAATCCTCCAAAGTACGGAACCCGCTCGGGCATCCCCCCATTTTCCAAAGGGAAACTCCAGGCTCCTCTTGCCTCTTCTCTTGAGGCCTTG
>NW_017280298.1:37448-43216 GCF_001594065.2 Cyphomyrmex costatus
GACATAGGGACCCTCCCAGCTGCTTTGCAATTTAGGAGCCCTTCCCTTCTTTCTTCGGGGATTGTACAACCAGACTTTCTGGTCTATTCCAAAATGAATTTGCCTAACTTTTTGATCGTACCATGTTTTAGTACGAGAAGACTTAATATCCAAACGCTTCCTAACTTGATCTTGAATTTCCCGCAATTTCTCTCTAGTCTTTCCTAAATAATCATCTGATGTTTGCCCTATGCCAATTTCAGGAGGATTTTCTCGAAGTAAATCCACAGGGAGCCTAAGATCTCGAGCGAAGTATAGTTCCGCTGGCGTTACACCAGTAGTCTCATGTCTAGACGTTCTGTACGCTAATAAGAACATTGGAATCCAACGATCCCAATCTTTTTGATTCTCGGAAACAAACTTTGCCAAATAATTCAAGATCGTTTGATGTTGACGTTCAACTTGACCATCCGACTGAGGATGAAGAGCGGACGTCCTAGTCTTATTTATTCCAAGCATCTGCGTTAGCTCTCGTAAAATTCTAGACTCAAAGCTTTTCCCCTGATCTGTATGAATCTCTAAGGGAACTCCATGCCTTGAAATGACTTGAGTTAAGAAAGTTTCCGCAATGGTTTTTGCCCTGATATTTTTCAAAGGGAAAGCTTCTACCCATTTAGAGAAGCAATCCACCACAACCAACAGATACCTGTTTCCTGAAAAAGAAGTCGGAAGTGGACCAAGCACGTCCATTTGTACCCTCTCGAACGGAGCTCCTACATTATAAAGGAAATTTCCCTTTTCCCGAAGGACCCCTTTTAGCGACACAAATTTTACAAGACTTACACCAATCCTCAACATCCTGTTTACAAGATGCCCAATAAAATCTCTTACGTATTCTATCCAAAGTTTTATTTATTCCGAAGTGTCCTCCAGATGAAGAATCGTGGACTTGCTCCAAGATCTGTTGGACCCGCTTTTTAGGAACGATCAATTGTGCGACAGAACTCTTCAAATTCGGTGCCTCCCACCTTTTGTAAAGTACACTATCTTTAAGCTCCAAGGAATCCCAATAAGACCAGTAAACCTTGGCAGAAGTTTCCTTAGATGTAACCTCCTGCCAAGACGGTCGGGCCACATTTTCCTTCCCACGAACAAAAATTGAAATGCTAGGGTCTTCTAATTGTTCTTCACGCCAAGTTTCAAAATTTCCTGTAGCTAATACTATCCGTGCAATGGAGCACTCTTGTTTTCCAGCCTCTCTAACTTCCACTCTAGCACAATACCGACACTCGGCGTTTGCACAGGGTCGTCTGGATAATCCGTCTGCATTCTTATGAAGATCTCCCTTTCGGTAAACAACCTGGAAATTGAATTGTTGTAGTCTTTCGGACCAACGAGCCAATTGACCCTCTAAATCTTTAAAGGACATTAACCATTTAAGAGACGCATGATCTGTCCGCACTATAAACTCTTGACCGTAAAGATAATGGTGGAAAAATTTGATCGCATCGACAATAGCTAAAAGTTCGCGTCGGGTTACACAATAGTTTCTTTCGGCTTTGTTTAAGACGCGGCTGTAATAAGAAATGACTTTCTCATTTCCATTTTGTAACTGCGATAAAACCGCTCCAATCCCGCAATTCGACGCGTCAGTGTCGAGAATAAACTTCCCTTCCCCTTGTGGAAAAGAAAGAATTGAAGAAGAAACAAGAACTTGCCGTAATTTATTAAATGATTCTTCGCATTTTTTGTCCCAAATAAACTTTGTTTGGTTTTCTGTTAATGCATAAAGCGGTTTCGCAAGCGTAGAGAATCCCTTTACAAATTTCCGATAATAAGAACACAATCCCAAAAAGCTTCGTATTTGCTTTTTATTCTGAGGAACAGGCCAGTTAGTTATAGTAGAAATTTTTTCACTATCTGGAGAAATTCCTGTAGTCGAAATTACATGTCCTAAATATTTCACTTCCCTACCGAAAAGAACACATTTCTTTGGATTGATTTTTAAGTTTACTTCCCGCATTCGAAAGAATACTTTTCTTAAATTCTCAATCATCTCTTCAAAACTTTTGCCAAAAATAATAACATCGTCAAGATAGACTAAACAAATTTTCGAAAGAAACTCTCTCAAAATTTGTTCCATTACCCGCTCAAATGTCGCGGGAGCGTTGCATAATCCAAAAGGCATCACCTTAAACTGCCACAATCCGTTCCCAATTGAGAAAGCTGTTTTTTCCTTATCCTTCGGACAAATTTTAATTTGCCAATAACCGCTTTTTAAATCTAACGTAGAATACCAAGAGTTACCTGTTAGTTGATCAAAAATGTCATCCACTCTGGGTAAGGGGTAAGAATCTTTCACAGTAATAGCGTTTAATTTCCGGTAGTCAATACAAAACCTTATGGATCCGTCTTTCTTTTTAACCAAAACGGCCGGCGACATCCAAGGACTTTTAGATTCTTCTATTACCCCTTGTTCTTTCATTTCCTCAATTATCTCATCAACTTCCTTTCTCATATGAAATGGAATTCGGCGAGGAACCTGTTTGATGGGAAGAGAATCTTTCAAATTAATGACATGTTCTCCCACCCCGCAATTCCCTGCAATGATTTGTTCGGAAAATACGTCGCTGAATTCATTTAACAGTTTCGCAAAAAGTTCCTTTTGTGAGTGAGTCAAATGCTTGGAATCTTTTTCAAAAAGATTCTTCACATTCGAAGGAATATCAAAATCCGAAGACTCTTTTACACGAAAACATTGAATACTTTTTATCTCTTTCCCTTTTCGATCACGAAAAATAGGCTCAAAGATATTTTCCAAATGAAGCTTTTCGAGGAAGTCAACACCAAGAATACAATCATCATTAATTTCCGAAACTAACATTGGAATTTCAACAAAATGTTTCCCAAGTCGAACTTTTGCATGCACTTTATAATTAATAGACACCTTTTCCCCTGTAGGGTATTCCAAATTACAATTATTCATTTTGATTCTAAATTCATTCGACTCTACTAGCTTACTATTTAAAATTGACACATCGGAGCCCGTATCAATTCTAAAAACACAATGTTTATCGTTCACCTCCCCTTCGTAACAAAAGCTCGTGAAATTACGCTTAAATCTATTAATTCTGAAAGAAGATTTATTAATACATAAATCATTTGAATTATCAGAAAACAAACATTGCACATAATTGTCAAAATCAAATTTATTTACAGTTTCATTTTTCCTGCAAGAACAATCATTAGCAACACAAATTTTATCATTAATCAAACAAGAACATTGATTTAAAACATGATTATTTTTTGGGGTATTTGCTTCTCTAGCCGAGCCGACCCCGAAAAACTCGACTATTCCGGGTTTCCCATTTTGCCCGGACATTCCGAACGGAAGTGCCCCTCTTTTCCGCACTCCCAACATTCTTTCTTACTACTACTTTTAATTTTCTTATAGTCTCCTTTTTTTTCAAATTTTTTAAATTTATTTTTATCAAATTTCCCTTCTTCCTCTTTTGCTTCTGAATTCTTTTCTTCTTTATCCGTATTTTGAAAATTTTTCCCTCTCTTTTTCTCAAAATTATGATTATTTTCCCCTTTTTCTTGAAAGCAATTTTCTTGTATTAATTTAATTGTTTTCGCTCTTTCTATCGCCAATCTCAGCGACGTTATCCCCTCTAATTGTAGTGATCTTTTTATATACCTATCAGAGAGAGCGGAAACGAATTGCGCACACGCAATCTTATCCCGTAACATTTCAGGACTTTCAGGATACGCTAACTGAGATAACCTTTCTACATCAGAACCGAAAGACGCGATGCTTTCCCCGAATTTCTGTTTCCGATTTGTTAACTGCAAATAATAGTTTTGCAGCGAGTGTACTTCGCCAAAACGCAACTCTAATTTTGATTCCAATTCAGAAAAATCTAAGCTCTCTAGATTTTGCACATTCTCCAATACCGCACGCGCTTTCCCCCTTAAACCCAAACTGCAGTTTTCGCTTCCGCTCCCCAGCGATTAACGCGAGCGATCAGATTAAATTGTGCTAAGAATTCGCGAAGAGAGCCACTCCCGTCAAAAGTATCCGGTTTTAACTTTATATTCATCGATTGATTTTCGATTCTCTCGTTAAGATCGAATCTGACATTCCGCGGCACGTCTCCGCCTTGCTCATACGTTCCCGTGACAGACTCTCCTCGAGGGCACAAATTCAAGACCGAACCGCCACCGTCAATAGCGTCCGTCGCATGGCTTTCGCGATCGGTTTCTCTCGCGACAGACCTCGTGCTCCGATGTGCGGTCGTTTCCTGACGATCCGAAAAACTCGCGACCGTTGCTACATCATTAATTGCGCCCGCGGCACTTGCGCTAATATTACGGCGGATTCGATCGTTTCGCGAGAGAATATTTTTGGAGGGACTTAGCTGTGTCGTGGAGATTTCTCGAAGTCTCTCCTGGAGCTCTCCGATCTCCGCATCCCGTTGACGCAGCGTCGCGGCGTATTCCTCCTGTCTCTCCCGCTGTTCAGTGCGAAGCTGCTGCACTTCTCGCAACACCGATCTCAACATCGCCGCCGTCGACGAAGATTCTGTGGCTCCTGTCTCCGGCGCGACCGAAATCTCCCCAGGATCGATGAGCCTCCTCTTGCGCAGCGTTGGTCGCAATGCGTATGACATCGTTGCACTATCTCACTCGACTCGTTAACCGTCCACGTCGATCCAAGCGTCGGACGAGCCCCCAAAATGTTACGCCTCCGACGTCCGCGTTCGACGTGATGCTCGCGCGCGTTCGCGAGGAAATAAGGAGAACTCGTGATGTAGGAGGAACAAGAAGGTTTTATTCAGTGAACACAGAACGACAACGAACACAATGTAGCGAAGCGTTTATAAAAGCGCGATGAGAAGCCACGTCCGAGCGCGACGACAGCTCTCATACCAATCTCGTTAAACAACCACGATCGCGTTGCTCGGCAACGCGATCTTCTTCCTGCAGGGACGACGAATTCCAGCGCTAACCGGGTGTCGAGAGGATACGGGCGCAACACTATATTAAAATATGTATGATTTTTAGTCTTCTTGAGTCCAAAATTCAATTAAACAGAAACAAGGTTTGTTTGACATGCGCAGTCACGAATTGAAAACGACTATCAGAGCGACAGAGAGGACTAATGAAGCGCAAGAGTGGGGGAAGTTATCCGCCGTCACTTTTTGGCCTACCCCCACTACCGATATTTGACCGAGTTTACTCTCCTGGTTCTAGTCTTCTTGGTGAACACAATGACCCTTTTAAGGCCCGTCTACATAAGTCGCAAAACGCAGAACGCAGTTCGCAACTAACTAACATAAACCGTTAAATTAATTGGTACGCGTATCAAGTTGGTATGTACATACGGATTAAACATTTGATACGTTCCTGTTTACACCCATTTGTCTAAAAACAGGTTAAGTCGAGTTTTTGTTCCGGATATAGTATATTTTAATCTTCTTCTTCTTTGTATTTCAATCTCTTAACCTTAACTTACAAATAGCGGATTTAAGTCCTAAATGAATCAAGCGTTTACAGCGCAATAGAAACTTTTGATACGCGTCACGGACTTGAAGGACGGAGCATAAACCATCTACTGTAGGCGAGGGGACTGAAGCCTTAAGGTTGGATTATACTGGCCGTAATCTGTTAACTTATGCTGTAATCTGTAAAAATTGACCAATTATAATCGATTATTCCCCTCTCATTCGACTGTGATTGGTCAATTTTTACAGATTACGGCATAAGTTAACAGTTTACGGCCAGTA
>NW_017280298.1:44975-54205 GCF_001594065.2 Cyphomyrmex costatus
AAAAAAGGAACAAAGAATAACTAGAGAAAGAGACCGACAATCTACGAATTAATTAATTATCCGGATAAGAGAAACTAATTTAATAGTAAGAAATTAATTAATTGCTTGCTTCGAGTTGAATATCTGATAGAATTACACTACGCACTATACAAGCGCAAAAATCGTTGAAAGAAACGAGAATATGTCGAACACGACGAAGCACGCACTATTTGAGTAACTAATTAATTATTACACTTACGCTCGTGTGGTTACAACTCTCGGCTCTTAGTAGCGTACCTTCGGAGTATCTCGCGACTGAGTTATACTGCCCGAATATCACCTTATCGTGTACGATTTTGAAGACCGCTAGATTCGCTCGTGATAACTTCTCGTATTACTGTCGAAAAATAGAACAATAATGAACGCGAGCGCTCCGTTTCGCTCGATTATATAGGGCCAGCTTGGTGGCCCGCGGCATGCGGAAACGCCGAATTTCTAGGAAAAAAGGGCAATAAATCACTTTTGCGAATAATTAATATCTCGGCACCTGATGAGTGCATTGCTCTGATACTTGGTATTATTTCAGTTCGAATTTATGCAACACGTTGTGTCGAGTCGGATTTCCGTTGGGAAGCGCGGAGGCGCCGTGATAATGCCGCATACCGAACTTTAGTTTTTCCAGATAGGTTTTCGCCCTATCTGTCAACGCGGATCAGCGAGTTTCGCGCGATGCGCAGTAAACTCGTATTCTTGTCTCGCCAGCCTGTTAATTAATGATTTCGGCAAGAAAGGCCGATTTAGGTACGATAGCGCGGCATAGCTTTGCGCCGGAGGCGCTGGTCGGCATCTTCGTGCTTTGAATTGTATCGTGGCGTTAATTAATCCTGACTTATTAGCTGTTTATTAATCGGCGTGAGGCGCCCGGGAGGTGGTGCCCTCGCGTAAGCGCGGTGCTAATCAGAGTTAACCAGGTGCGCAGGCGAAACGTACGGCGCGATAATAATGAGCGTGAGCGAGATGGAAGATTCAGGGGCGAAAATTGAGCCGGAAAATAGAGCGCCGGACGTAACACGATGTTTGATAAATTCTAGAGCTTCATTATTAAATCCTGGTTCCCCATCAACTGACCGATACCACTTACATAATGTCTTTGGATGTGGGAGACAGGAATTAAAATTTTCTCTGACATAAGAATATGCTCTCGGAGAATAATAATGTAAGGTCAACGCAAATGTTCGTATTTCGGCCGTATATTTTCGAGTCAATGATTTTCCCTTAGACTTATCAACTAAACGCTTCAATAAATTTGAGGTTCCAGTTGCAATACCTTTTAAAGTATACAATTGTTCTTCTTGTAACAATCTTTTTTCACCTAATGTTTTAAATATAGCTTCCATAGTAGTCATTCTTTTTTTCATACGTCTCACTTTTTGGCTCAAAATTTTCAACCGTTTTTTGTAATGTACCTTTGTTGTTTTCAATTCTTTCCTTAATTTAACTTTCTCCGGCGAATTATAGATTCTACTTGGAGATACTGCAGTAAATTTAGATTCTTTCAAGGGTGATGAGCCAACAACAGCTAAAAAAGGAACAATTATATATTTATAATTATGCAAAATAATAAATATAAGAGTTTATCATTAATTATACTGTTTAAAAATATTATTCAACTTAATACAATTATTTCAACTTTGAAAATTTATACCTATATCACTTCTTTCCACACTTCCTTCAGTAATTGTTTCATTACATAAAAGCAGCTGTATCCCAACCAAGAAATAAATATTAATGTATTTAATTTGAATAGCGTGTCCCAATCAGCAGACAATGTTCTTCAAATATTTTTTAAATATTTATTTTTTATAATAATTTTTAAAAAATTGTTTAAATATGTAAAATATTGTCTGCTAATTGAGTTATTTTTTTATTTACAAAAATAAATAACATTGTCTACAAATCATTTCTAACATATGCTGTATGTATGAATGTACACATACATTTAAAGTTGTAATATTTTGTTCTTTATTTATCTGCTGTTTTTTTCCTGATATAATTGAAGAAACAGATATCTCTTTCTTAGACGGAGAAATAAACGTTTGTGGTTCTGGAGTACATTCAGTTTGATGTGATATTTCAGATGACAACGATTCTAATGAAGAAACGAATGTTTCTTTACGTATTCTTTTTGCATTCATTACTAATAAAGATTCTTGCTGAAATGTTGATATTTCTGAAGGTATCTACAAAATTCATAAAATATCTATATTTATCTAAAATAATTACTCTATAATAGATCACAGTAAACTGTTTGCAGTATGCTTAATTGAGATACAGAACTTGTTGATATAATATATATGACAGCAGAATACGGAATAATTGACAGCACTGTGCATATATAAGACTCAAATAAAAATAATAAAATAATGAAGACGCACACACATATGACAAATATAAACAATTGTATCAACATATCTTACATGTGGAATTGCATCTGCTTTTAATTTTACACACACTAATGATGATTTGTCAAAATCTTTGGAATGAAAATGCATGGAGCATATGACTGCATTTTGTTTTACAGAATTTTCCGGAATGTTTAATGCTGCACACCATGATAATCGTCTTATTTTATTGTTTGGGAAACTGTAAAATACGTTTATTTTATTATAAAATTAATACGTAAATGTAAGTAATAACTTACATTTTATTTTATAATTTACCAGATAGCACAATATGTTCAAAATAAAGAGATAAGACGTCTTTAAAACATCTTCAAGATATCTTAATGTCCTAATGGACATATGTGCTGTATAACCTGATAGCCATCAGGTCTGCGTAGACAAATTTCGAGCAAAGCTTGCTATCAAGTTTTAATAGTAGAAAGGCAATGAATTGTATGCAGAGTTTGTAATATATCTGGCAATGTCGACAAATTGCCGCCAAAAATATAACAAAGTCTGTTTATGCTCAATTTCTTCACCTCTAGATAACCTTTATCCAGAAGATATCTCCCAGAATACAATGGAATATCTCCTAGATAAAGTCCATAACTTATCTAAAAATGAAGAAATTGGGCATTAGTCTACTAAGTCTACTTATAATTTGCCAGCAAATTGCCAATATTTTGCTATCAGGAAAGTTATATTATACACTTACGCATGAAATGTTATTTTTTGTTCTTCCTCTATTTTTTCTTGTTTTTTAGATTTACGAAATGTTCTATTATTGCATCCTACTATTATACATGATGGCATTTTTACTATAAAAAAATGTGAAAAGTTGAATCTTAAATTCAATGGGTTTTGAATTCTTCCACGAAATTCTGTAAAGTAATACTCTAAATTGTCGACTAGATGACAGCACTAATGTCGCTGAGAAAGACGGCTGACCCCCCTCTACTGACTTCATTATTAAATACTATGCTCCGTCCTTCAAGTCCGTGATACGCGTACCAACTTGGTCTGTTACTCGTGATCGGGAGTATCAGACTAAAATGATCCCCTAGCGTTTATACCGGGCTGCGTTCATAAAGTTTTCTCCGAATAGAGTTAGAGAAGAGTTGAGTTGGATACGAGTTAACTTTAAATTTATGTGACTTTATGAACGACCGGAGTATCAGTTGAGTTCGTTGATTTGATGGTAGTTATAACCTAATAAAAAGTTGTAATTTAAATTAAGAAAAAATTAAATTTTATATATAATGGCAGAAAACGTAAAGAAAGTAATTTCTTTCACTATATTAATCTATAATCTATAATAATAATACGAAAGTATATATTAATAATAAGAAAGTAATTTCTTTCACTGTATTAATCTATAATCTATTAATCTATCTCTTATTATTAATCTATAATTCGTGAAAGATCAGATAATAATAATTATTTAAAATTTTTTTTACTAAAAAATAGAAATTAAATTACCTGTAACATTTTGTATTAATGTAAGGCCACTTTCATTAATAATACTTTTTCCTGTTTCGTCACTATTATATATAATTTTCCAACTTAGAGAGATTATTAAAAAAAGATATGTTCAAAAAATATCTTTATAACTATAATAGTGACTGACGAAACAGGAAAAAGTATTATTAATGAAAGTGGCTTTACATTAATACAAAATATTACAGGTAATTTATTTTCTATTTTTTAGTGAAAAAAATTTTAAATAAATATTATTAAAAAAAGATTTATAACACATATCTAGATTTTTAACATATCTTTTTTAACATATCTTTTATAACACATATTTAGATTTTTAACATATCTTTTTTTTCATAATCTGTCTACACTAAATATTATATTAAGGAGACTTAAGGTTGATTTATAATGGCCGTAACCTTTTGCCGGTAACTTAAAGGCTGTAACCTTATGCCGTAAATTTTGATGTTCTGGTTTATAATGATTTGCTGCATGCCGTAAACCAATATAAGTTTGTTTTCTGTGGCTAAACTAGTGTAGTACACTTTTAGAACTTAAAGTGAGATAAGTATATGGTTGATATTTGTAAAAAGCGAGAAAGAGAGTTCTACTTCAGTCCAGTGCAGGAACAGAAAACAGACCAATTGGCTTGTACACACTGGATACTGCGTCATGTCTTGTCGTGCAAACATTTCCGCGTATATTTAAATGTATAGAAGCCATATATGCTTTCGCGTAATAAATCTCGAAACTGTTATAAATGTTATAATAATTATATTTGTTGTTAAAATGGATATAAATGAAATAATTGTGTGCGGAATGTTTTTAACTATTCTTGGTCTTTTTTATACTACTAATAGAACATCAAAAAGTCAGAGAAGAATTGTCACCGACAATTGATAATTGGCAAAACAAGAGTAAAGAATTTTCTGAACAATGGAATTTTCCTAACTGTTGTGGTGCTATAGACGGAAAGCACATAACTATTCAGGCTCCAAATAAATCTGGAAGTGCCTATTTTAATTATAAAAAAACTTTTAGTATCATATTACTAGCTGTTTGTGATGCTGATTATATATATACACTTGTGGATATTGGCGCCTTTGGTTCACAAAGTGATGGAGGTGTTTTTAAAGAGTCAACTTTTGGACGAGCATTAGAATCTGGTGCAATAAGCTTACCAGAAGATTCGCCACTGCCAAATACAAATAGTATGTTTCCATATTTTTTTGAGGGAGATGAAGCCTTTCCGTTAAAATCTTATATTCTAAGGCCCTATCCTGGAAAGAATTTAGATATTTCAAAAAGAATTTTTAATTTTCGATTGTCAAGAGCACGACGAACGATTGAAAATGCATTTGGCATTTTGTCATCAAGATGGCGAATATTACGAAATAATATTATTGCTGATGTGGAAACTGTAGAAAAAATTGTTGCAGCTACAGTGTGCTTGCATAATTTTTTACGTATTTCTGAAAAGATAGTTTTGGCAGAAGAAAGAGTATATTGTCCTCCATCTTTTACCGATGTAATTCATTCTGATGGCAATATTACATCAGGTCTTTTTAGAAATGAACATGTGAATAGTTTCGAAAGAATTGGACGTTTAGGATCAAATAATCCTTCTAGAAGTGTAACTGAACTTCGAAATATTATGACAAACTATCTTTCAAATGAAGGAGCAGTTCCTTGGCAATGGAATCATATTTTTAGAGGATATAATCCGGAATAAATGTTTCTATATTTTTTTATGTGAAATAGAACATTTATATAAGGTAATTTGTATTTTTTATGATAATATTTTTATGATAATATATTTGCTATACTTTAATAATATATTTTTCAGGAAGTTTCTGGCGATTTTTATATAAACTTATACTACGATTGCTTTTTCACTAAGACTGCTTCCCTATGGAGAAAGAATTAAATAGCGGAACGGAAAAAGAGATAGGATTATCCATGGGGACGCAGCCTAAGTCATTTCATCTTATGTCGAAGCTGAAATATATGCTGACTACATAATTATAATTTTGGATTAATGTTACAAAGTTATAGTTTTGGAAAATTCAGATGTATTTATTTTGCATATATTCTTTTATATATAATACATAAAAATAAATTGCTTACAACATATATATGGGGCATTCTTTGTCAAATCTGACACCCCACCTGTCCAAAATTTGACGCAACGTAGAGAGTTGTATGAGGTCTCATATTGAAGCTATGCTTGACTAGTTTTTTTTGGTGATTGGTCTTTTTGGAAAATTCAAGATGGCGGCACCAATATGGCGCTTGAAAAGAATAAACTTTCAATGTGTGTGAGTTACAGTTTTCAATCACGTGTATCTTCATAAGTATACATTTTCAAAATATTATTCTAATTCATAATCAATATTGTGAGGAATGATTGTTCTGTTAATCAATTTCTTAATAACATTATACCAAAACACTTATTACGTTTATTAGTGTATTTGATTATCAGAACAATCACGATATTAATTATTAATTAGAATAATAATTTGTAAACGTATATTTATGAAAATATACGTGATAGAAAACTTGTTAACTTACACTCATAAATCTTGAATCAAGTATAGTGTTCTAGGTGAGGGATCAAATTATAATAGTTTTTTATATTATTATTGAAAGATAATGAAATGAAAATGAATACGTATATAAAAAATACTATTATACATATTACCATGAAAAATGACTCACATATTATTGAAAATGTTAGTATAGATCTCAGTAAAAGTAATTTGTTTAACAATTGTATAACTATATGGATTAATATTTAATACCATAATATATATATAAAATAAGAAACTTTTGGATTTACCTGTCTCATTAAAAAATTCATTTAAATATTTATAATTCATATATTTTGTAGAATCATCCTTTTCAATCAGGCTTGTATTGTTGCTTGTACTGCTTCAAAATACTGGGATTCAGGAAAATTTTCCAAAGAAAGATTTGAATAGTCTATATTTGATGGATTATTTGTCATTCTAACATTTCCAAATATTCGTCTTTTCCTCACCACAGAATGTAAGAATGTCAGATATTTTATTAATGGCCATTCCGTTTGTGCAGCTGATCCCGAGGGTGTATTTTTGGCACGTTCTTTAGAAAATCTATTTCGTAATGATGTCCAACGACTAATACAATCAGCGACTAAAACAAAGTACATAATTATTTATAAAAAATTAATAAATTAATAATATAATTGAATTATAGACTCTTATATGTTTTAAAAACAATACAAAAAATTAAGTAAATACAAAAGGCTATTAAGAGTCAACGCTGTTAGCAGTGCGTAAAATATATAATCTTAATTCTATAACATATAATAGATATTATGTCGAACGTTTCGATCCTTCGTTTCGGATCATCATCAGCGACAATACAATATAAAATTAAAAATTACTCAGAGTTGCAAACAATGATGTCCCGCAGTATGTAATATACAACCAATCTATCTCCGCTTATAAATAACCATGAATTATCTACAGCGGTACGATCTTTATACTTTGCGCTAGATTTATCGTATAAATGTGGAAATCTTTCCACTAAGGTTATTAATTTAATATCTCTATTAATTGTCTCGTTTATTTCCATATTTCGTTTATTTCTTAGCTCGTGTATCAAAACTATGCACAGAGTTGGTCACACATGTACAGACTTGTACGACTGGCATGATCACTTGCCGTTAAAGTTAAAGTTGAGTTAACTTTACGGTTACAGCATAAGTTACCAGCATCCGGCAAGTTAGTATGAATGAAAGCATTGAAATCCTATGGTAGAACTTTACCGGCACCGGCATAAGTTAACGGTTACGGCCATTATAAATCAACCTTTAGGGCTAAGCACAAGCACTGCCGTAATATTTTACGACATACTTAAGTTGTAGACGTAAATTACGCACAAGCTTTGGCGTATCGGCGTATGACGTGTTTATGTACATTATTGACATATCTTTCGATAGCGTGCATAAACACGTCATACGCCGATACGTCAAAGCTTGAGCGTTATTTACGTCTACAACTTAAGTTGTCGTAAAATGTTACGGCAGTACTTGTGCTCAGACCCTTAACTGTGTAGACTGAAGGTGGTCACAAAAAATGTTCCGTGTACTGTCATGTCCGCCGAACGGAATAACTTGCAACATTTCATCGCCATATTGAATATTTATATGTGTGCAGTATACTTGCGACTGTGTACACCCACGGTAATTAATTCTGTCCCTTGGAAATTTTCACAAAATGAAAAGTGACCTCCTTTCTGTATTAATTATCACTATTCATGCACGATAAGGTTCAGTCGTAACGTTAATCGTGCATAGATTGTGACAATTAATATAGAAAGGTGGTCATTTTTTATTTTGTGAAAATTTCCGAGGGACAGAATTAATTACCGTGGGTGTACACGTATGTGTACACATTATACATAGGTCCGTATTCAGAACGCGCTTTTATTGATAAAAGCGCGCTTTTATCTCTGAAATTCTATAATATGCGTAACGTAAACTATAGCATGTTAGAGCGCTAACATCGTTGTAAGCGCGTTCTGAATACGGGTCATAATATATATCGAATCGGGATGACAGTATGTTAACTTGTAAAGTCTCGAACTTTAACGCTTAATAACTCGGTTCACAAGGCCGATCCCCGCATTTTTCTTATAGATTCTTTCGTTCTGAGTGAAAACGCGACGAATGACTATAATTTTATATGTTTAAGACACGTATTTGTCTTCTAAAAGGTAGAGTATAGCTTGCTCTCCTAAAATCTTAATAAAATTATATTCATTCGTCGCGTTTTCACTCAGAACGAAAGATTCTATAAGAAAAATGCGGGGATCGGCCTTATGAACCGAGTTATTAAGCGTTAAAGTTCGAGACTTTACAGGTTAATATATCTGTCATCCCGATTCGATATATATTATGTATATGTGTACATACACATGCGTGTACACAGTCGCAAGTATACTGCACACATATAAATATTCAATATGGCGATGAAATGTTGCAAGTTATTCCGTTCGGCGGACATGGCAGTACACGGAACATTTTTCGTGACCAACTTTTTTCTCCATATCCTATCTAGTTAAGTCTCCTTAAGCGGGGAGCACAGACTTTTGCATAACGCATAAAGCATGTGCATAAGGAATTTCATTGGTCCATTTTCTCATGCATGAGTCAATGGACCAATCAAATTCTTTATGTATATGCTTTATGCGTTATGCAAAAGTTTGTGCTCCCCGCTTTAAGCGATACAGTATAATTTCTTTTTACAACTTACATTCTGTTTAAGATGGTTTAAGATTTTTTTCTTT
>NW_017280299.1:0-366 GCF_001594065.2 Cyphomyrmex costatus
GCACAACATAACGAATAAATAAATGTATAAATTTAAATAGCACATCTCTCAATTCTTCGCTTCTTTCCTTATTCGCGCGGTGTCATGTAACGCGCTGCGCCAGCGTTATCGCGTGTCGACAACCGCGTGCGACGGCGGTATTGCGCTCGGCAAAATAAATAATAATTATTTCTATATGATAAGAAATAAGTTTGCGAGCGATTTTTTATTATTAATCATCTTTTTAATTTATAAATTAAAAGAATTTGCGGGACAAAGATGCGAAATATAGTCGCATAAGCACAGAAGACGGAGTATAAGAGGAAGAGAGAGATGGTAAGTATACACGGTAAGTATACGCTGTAAGTATAGCGCGGCAGCGGCGGC
>NW_017280299.1:3661-4139 GCF_001594065.2 Cyphomyrmex costatus
AAAGATCAATACCAACAAAACAAAAATAATGCGTATTGGAACAAACATAAGCACACCTATTTCCATTGAAGGACACACAATCGAAGAAGTCGACGACTTTGTATACCTTGATTGCGTAATTGCCAAAGACGGAGGAACCAACATCGATGTTAGCAAAAGAATAAACAAGGCCCGACAAGCCTTCTTCAGACTTAATAAAATATGGAGAAACTCAAAGATGTCTAACATACATAAGCTTCGTTTATTCAATGCTTGCATCAAATCTGTGTTGCTATACGGTTGCGAGACCTGGAAAAACACAGATGGACTGATAAACAAACTTCAGGTCTTCGTGAATAAATGTCTGCGACGAATTCTGAGACTGTTCTGGCCAAACTTGCTAACTAATGAAGAACTACTGCGCGCCTCCAAGCAAGAAAAAATAGGCACTGAAATCCGCCGCAGAAAATGGAAATGGATCGGCCATACTCTAAGAAAA
>NW_017280299.1:4415-4650 GCF_001594065.2 Cyphomyrmex costatus
ATTTTAATTTAGTAGAATTTAAATAATAGTACTATATGTGTTCTTAAAGATTAAAGGTACCACTTGTGTTTTACTTTTTAGAATTTAACTGGCCCAAACGGTTTAATTTGACGCCGACTGTTGATATCAAATCTTTTACACAAATGATACATGTCATTAGAATTAAATAAGTGTAAAGATAGTATACCTCTTAGATCTTTAGAGATAGAATTTAACTGGCCCAAACGGTTTTTTT
>NW_017280299.1:5727-13525 GCF_001594065.2 Cyphomyrmex costatus
ATTAAATTGTAATATATTACCACGAAAAGTAACTGATTATTAATTATTAAAGTTGCCAATACAAAGTGAACATACGTAAATTGTATTCGACTGTCATGGGACTTTTCGACTGCCCGCGGAGCGGTGAGGGGGACAATGCAACATTTGGTTGATTTTCGAATCGCCTCCGTCTAGCTTTCGCTGTCCCTCTCACAACACCGCACCGCACATAATATATTACCAGGAAAAATTACTGTTTTACATTTATTTAATAATTTTGATTTTTAATAATTTTGTTTTATAATATGCAATCGCGTTAACGAAAAAAAATTAATATGTTGTTATAAATCCGACGTGTCAATATTAGACGGTTAGTGAAAACAGCCTTGGGGATTGTTATCAAAACAACACATCAAGTGGAAGGGCGAATGCGAGTCGCACGTCCCCCCCTCACCAGGCTCACCAATAAACCGTGCAGTCATCATTTAAATACATATTACATAAAATTATTATTTTAAATGCTACCGACTGCTGACCGATATGACGTACATATATTTAAAACTATCGCAGTACTATCACGAGTTAAATTGTTAATATATTACCACGAAAAGTAACTGATTATTAATTAAAGTGGCTAGTACAAAGTGAATATACAAAAAGTGTAATGTATTCGACTGTCATGGGACATTTCGACTGCCCGTGGAGCGGTGAGGGGGACAATGCAACATTTGGTTGATTTCAAATCGCCTTCGTCTAGCTTTCGCTGTTCCCCTCACCTCACCGCACCGAGCGCAGAACAATACCATTCGACTGTAATGGAGCATTTGGATTAAACGCGTTGTTTATGTGTAGCTTTCGCTGTCCCCCTCATCACATCGCATCACGGAAAAAAACAATGCCATTCGACTGTCATGGGACATTTCGACTGCACGCGGAGCGATGAGGAGGAAAATGCAACTTTTGGCTGATAACATATTGCGGAAATTTTTTAGAAAACTGTAATATGCAAATTGTAATCTGTTTTACTTATATGTATGTATGTTCATTTTGAATTTGCACCTCGAATGATCTATTAGTTACTTTTAGTGGTACATATTCAACATAAAAAATATACTTTATGTATGTTGCAGTTATTTTCTAGAACACTGTAATATTTTTATTGTAATCTGTTTTACTTATATGTAGGTATGTTCATTTTGAATTTGCATCTTGAATAATCTATCATTTACTTTTCGTGGTACATTTTAATATAAAGTGTTCTAGGTAGCACAATGTGTATTCTATATTAGAAGTTCTCTGATAAGGATCCAAACCGAGGATCGAAACGTAAGAAAAATTGTATATTTTCAATAAATTGTATCAACACACATTAACATCCTGTGTACAAGACTCGATTAGGCATTTCCCTATTTCTTTTAAATGATTATCTAATAATAATATATTAACCACGAAAAGTAACTGATATATTATTAATCCTAACATATCATTAAAATGAAAAGGTCAAGCCATGTTCAAAAATAGATCCTCGCAAATTAAAAAACCCAACAAATTTAAATCTTTGAAAACTAACCGCAAAAATTTGATCCTTCCTAAATTAAAACGATTACCTAACCACAAAATAGAAAACCCAATAAATTTCAACCTTTGAAAATTAACCCCAAAAATTTGAACCTTTCTAAATTAAAATGATTATTTAATAATGTAACATAATAATTTAAACCTTTAATACTTTAAATGATATTATCTAATATAATATATGACCACGAAAAGTAACTGATATATTACTAAATGTGCCAGTTCAAAGTGAACATACGTTATGTTATTCTCTATGTTGAATATGTACCACGAGAAGTAAATGACAGATTAGTCAAGGTACAAATTTAAAATGAACATACCTACATATAAGTAAAACAGATTACAATATGCATATTACAGTTTTCTAGAAAATAACTGCAATGAACATACATATAATATATTTTCTTTGTTGAATACGTACCACAAAAAGTAACTAATAGATCATTCAAGGTGCAAATTTAAAATGAACATACATAAATATAAGTAAAACAGATTACAATTTGCATATTACAGATTTCTGAAAAATTTCTGCAATTTGTTATTCTTAGTGCACAAAATATAAAAGTCGGTTATTGAGATTTGATTTGAAATTTCTTTAATTTATACTAGCCCGTGCAATGAAAAATAATTGCTTGTAATTTCAGAGTACCAATCTGTTAATGACTCGGAAAAGGAACATGGCGGTCTGTCTTCAAAAGATTTTCGATGGATGGAATAAATGATTGAAATATAAGTTATGAAAATGTTTTAGATTAAAAGAATTTAATCTTTCTTTGGTCGAATTTTTAATTTTTGTTTGAACTTCCAGTTTTGAGTTAGTTGTGTTATAGTATGGATAAGAAATTTATCTATAGTAGAGTATATAAGGGGGTTCTAGGCCAAATTTGAGTTTGAGCTTTTTTTTGAGGAGTCAAATTTGAGTTTGAGCTTTTTTTAGTTTGAGCTTTTCCCGTAAGCACTTTTGAGCTTTTTTCCATAAGCACTTTTGAGCTTTTTTTTCCGTAAGCACTTAATTTTGAATCAGGTTTATCAACATAAAACACTAAGTGAAGGGTATGACGTCACAGCAGGGCGAGGGTATGACGTCACAGCAGGGCGAGGGTATGACGTCACGGGGAGGGGGTATGACGTCGAGAGGTATGACGTCACGGGAGGAAGAGAGTGACGCCGCAGAGGGATGATGGGGAGGAAAATGACGTCACAGGGTGCTGACGTCGCGGGAAAATTCGCGCGGGGAAAAAAATTGCGGTGTCGTTGCGGGGTCAATAGCCGCCAGGCGCGTGGACCTCCGAACGCGGTAATCTAACGCGCGCGGTCCTCCCCCGCCGCGAGATCCGTCGGGCGCGGTCCGGCCCCCACCGCGAGATCCGTCGGGCGCGGTCCGGCCCCCACCGCAGCCGCCATCGCGCGCGCGGGCCGCCGCCGCCGCTGCGCTATACTTACCGCGTATACTTACCGTGTATACTTACCATCTCTCTCTTCCTCTTATACGCCGTTATCTGTGCTTATGCGACTATATTTCGCATCTTTGTCCCGCAAATTCTTTTAATTTATAAACTAAAGATTGCTTAATAATAGTGTTGTATCTTCGGGATATCTTATGGGGCCAGGATGTAGGAAATCAAGAAGAGGATGATATCAATAACCAGTTTTAATATTCGGAGTATAAAAGTAGTTTTTAATCCGACTGTTTTTGGAGTTACGTCTCGGAGTGAGCTCTCGGAGTGAGTACCCGAAACTCCCTTCTCGCCGCTCTCTCCATCCTCAGATCCCGCAGCAGCGGGGGAACGCGTGACTCGGCGAAATCATACAATAGGACCGATGATAAGAACTCGCAACCTAATATTCGGGAGCGCCGTGAGATGGATCCCCATGGCGCTAATATACATGATACACATCAGCTCTCCCCCCCTTATAAATTTGACTGCTCTCGTTTGATTAGATTGACGATAAGTAACTACTATACCTATCAGGTGGTTTTCTGCTGCGTTGAGGTCGACCCTCTTTATTCGCATTCGCACCCTGTTCTAAACTTACTTTATTTTGTGGGTTAGCGTGTGGAACATCGGCTCTTTCCCTTCCTCGAATTCAAATGTCTCGGAATTTTCAGGATAGCATCTCGAGCTGATAGGGTCGATGTTTGGGTGTATAATATTTGCTTGATCTCTATCGTTCGCAGTTACATGATTCTGCGTTACTTCAACTGGACCGTAGTGGTCAGTCTCGCCGAAATTACTCCCATCATTAATCGGAATATTAATTTGTTCTCCTATTTTCCTCATTTGATTGCAATGTCGCTTCCAAATTCTTCCGTCGTCCAATTTAACTGTATAATGTGCTTTGCCTAACTTCGCTATTACGCTTCCAAAACGCCATTTAACATTTTTGTTTAAATATTCACGAACCGCGACTCTTTTGCCCTCTTTAAAATTTCTTACTTCTATGGTATTTTCAATTTCTATTTCCTTATTAATTTTCGGAAATATTAAGTCCAATCTGCTTCTTAATTTTCTATTGAACATGGCTTCTGCCGGAGATTTATTTAATTCTGAATGAGGCGTTAATCTATAATGAAATAAAAATTTTTGCAGGTTAGACTTAATGTTGCCGTCGCTAGTATTTAATTTTCGTAACGCTTGTTTCAAGGTTTGCACAAAACGTTCCGCAAGGCCATTTGTGGCTGGGTGATAAGGCGCTGTGCGCTTATGATAAATCCCGTTATTTTTAAGAAAACTTTCAAATTCCTCTGCTATAAAAGTGCGACCATTGTCTGACACTAATCTCTGTGGTAATCCAAATACCGCAAAAATCTCTCTACATTTTTCAATAGTATTTTGTACGGACATGTTTCTTACAATATGCACTTCAGGCCATTTTGTATAAGCATCTACTAACACTAGAAACGTATGTCCCATAAATGGACCTGCAAAATCAATGTGTACGCGCTCAAACGGTTCTGACGCCGCTTCCCATGAATGTTTAGCCTTGTTTCTTGGGTTATTACAAAACGTAACACACGCTCTACAATTTTTAGTTATGTCCTCGATGTCCTTATCTATTTTAGGCCACCAGCCAAAGTTTCTACTCAATTGTTTCATTTTAACTGTGCCAAAATGCCCTGCGTGCAATTCTTTTAATATTCTAGTTCTTAGATTTTTCGGAATGACTACTCTTTCTTTTCTAAAAATTATACCATCCTGTAACGCGAACTCGCCATCATTATAACCTAACGGAATCAAACTTTTCCCTTTAATTAAAGCTTGTCGCATTTTTAATAATAACGCATCTTTATCCGTTCCTTCTCTAATACTTTTCGCAGTTACCGGTAGTGCCTCCACGTTTTCAATTTGAAATATATCAATTACATCAAAATTACCGTTACTTCTTTCTTGTATGGGCAATCGTGACAAGCCATCTGCATTAGCATGCTCTATTGATTTACGATATTTAATCTCAAAGTTGAATGCTTGTAAAAACACGGCATAATGCTGCATACGTAGCGCGCTATATGCCGGAAGGCCCTTTTGCGGGTTTAATATTTGTGATAACGGCTTATTATCAGTCAATAATACAAAACGATTTCCATACAAGAATTGATGGAATTTTTTAATACCGAATACAATCGCAAACGCTTCTTTATCTATCTGCGCATACTTTTTCTGTGTTTCAGTTAAAGTATTTGATGCGTATTGAATTACGCGTTCTGTACCGTCCGGGGTACCTGTGTGAAAGGACAGCTCCTACCCCGTACGGACTGGCATCTACCGCGAGTATTAAAGGCAATTTGGGATTAAATGGTACTAATACTTTTTCGTTTCCAAATTCTAGTTTAATTTTGTTAAATGCTCTTTCGCATTCTTTCGACCATTTAAATGTTACATTTTTCTTTAACAGGTTATTTAACGGGTAAAGTTTATCACTCAAATGTTCAATGAAGCGTCCATAATAATTTACTAACCCAATAAAAGCTCTAAGTTGCGTAATGTTATTTGGCCTTGGCATCTTTTGGACTACTTCCATTTTTTTAGGTTCCTTTGAAATTCCTTTTTTACTTATTACATATCCACAATAGGATATCTGTTCTTTAAGAAAGGCACATTTTTCCACATTTATGCGTATATTATATTCTGACAATCTTTTAAAGACTCTTTCTAATCGCTCAAAATGTTGTTCAATATCATTTCCTGCAATTCTAATATCGTCTAAAAATACTGCAACCCCTGGTATTCCACCCAGTATATTTTCAATCGTTCTTTGCCATATCGCAGACGCAGATGCCACTCCGTACATTAAACGGTTACATCTAAATAATCCTTTGTGCGTACTTAAAGTTAATATCTCTCTATCCGCTTCCGCGACCGGTAATTGCAAGTATGCTTGCTTAAGATCAACTTTAGAAAATATCGTGCTGAGCCGCAATCTACATCGAATCGAATGCGCTTATTTTCAATTGTAAGGGGCACCGTGAATTTCGCTCTATGCTCGAGATGCTCCTGATCATCCACTCGAAACACTTCCTCAAGCAAGTTGGCTTGCCCTTTCTTCTTGCAAACTTTTTGCAAATGGCCAAAACCTCCGCATTCACGGCATTTTACACTCCGAGGAAGGGTGCAATTTGGCGCTAAATGAGCCTGACCACACCTATAACAAATGATATCGTTAGATTTCACAAAAGAACGTTTATTATTTGTATACTTATTATGTTTCGCAAGGTTGAAACGATTTGTTGTCGATGAATCTTTCCTTGACCCTTGTTGTTGACTTCCTTTGTTTCCCTTGCGCTCTTCGCGACCTTTCGTCTTCTTCTGCTTAGCTCCTTCTCCGATATAATCCACGGCTGTTTCCGATGGATTCTCTTCTTTTAATTTGTTGACTCCCTTTTCTGCTAGCTCCATTCCGCATGCGATCTTCAACGCTGAATCCTTTGTCAAGTTTGCTGTTTCCAACAGCCTCGATTGAATCCGTTGATTCTTCAAACCAAATACGAATTGATTCCTTAACTCCATTTGTAAGTAGTCTCCAAATTTACAATATAAAGACAATTTCTGAAGAGCGGCCATATATTCTTGCACACTCTCTTCTGTGAGTTGTATACGTTTTCGGTATACGTAGATCTCCGCAATTTCCAGTGGTTCGGGTGCATAAAACTCTTTTAATTTTTCAATTAAAATTTTATACGATTGTGTATACGGATCGACAGGATCCAGTCGATCACACAAAATTCCAAACGGCTCCACGCCCATGAAATGTAATAAATACGCAGCTCGTTCTGTGTCTTCCGTTATTTGAAAAACTCGAAAGGCACCTTCAAGGCGTTGTAGCCATCTCACTAAAGGTTGCCGCTGCGGATCGAACACGTCGACTTGCAACGGATTTGCGATCGCCACCTTCGCCGGCGGATTTATTCCCGACACCGGGCTTTGCGTTCCAGGTTCCGATTCTGTCGTCGGCATCCTCACTTGCTTTCACTTCTAATTTGGCAATCCTATTTCGCCTGCTGCGTCGTTTTAGTCCTTCGAGCGATCGGCTCCAACAATTTACCACACTAACACGTGGTTATTTTCACTTCGTCTTAATTTACCAATTTCCTGGCTTATCCCATCCTCGTCGCCAGCTGTTGTACCTTCGGGATATCTTACGGGGCCAGGATGTAGGAAATCAAGAAGAGGATGATATCAATAACCAGTCTTAATATTCGGAATATAAAAGTAGTTTTTAATCCGACTGTTTTTGGAGTTACGTCTCGGAGTGAGCTCTCGGAGTGAGTACCCGAAACTCCCTTCTCGCCGCTCTCTCCATTTTCAGATCCCGCAGCAGCGGGGGAACGCGTGACTTGGCGAAATCATTCAATAGGACCGATGATAAGAACTCGCAACCTAATATTCGGGAGCGCCGTGAGATGGATCCCCATGGCGCTAATATACATGATACACATCAAATAGTAAGATCGCTCACAAACTTATTTCTTATCATATAGAAATAATTATTATTTATTTTGCCGAGCGCGATACCATCATCGCACGCGGTAATGCTGTCGCACGCGATAACGCTGGCGCAGCACGTTATACGATACCGCGCGAATAAGGAAGGATGGAAAGAAGCGAAGAATTGTGAAATATATGTTAATTTTTATTTTTAATTTTATTTATTCGTTTTATTAGCACACATTTATACTTAAAGAAACATTAGGATATAAAGATATTAATAATAATAATAATAATAATAATAATAATAAAATAATAAT
>NW_017280299.1:13610-16844 GCF_001594065.2 Cyphomyrmex costatus
TGTTACATCCCGCTAAAAAGCCTCTCTTTCTTCATTATTATAAATATATTATATGATTCATACATTTTCTTTATCTTATTTCTAGCTTGGTATTTCGTCTTAGTCAGATATTTTATGTCTCTATTATATCTATATTTCGTAACCGTCCCTTTTATGGAAGGGCCTATCTTAGTTTATAAACATTCAAACAACAGATGGCTCACGCTCGCATACCCTTATGCGTCACGTAGACAAAGAATATCTATTTTATAATCTTTTTCCTTCAAGGGCCTTTTTCTAGAAAATGTTAAACAATAGCATATATATGCCTAATAATTAAGTAATAATATAAGGTAAAAATTAAGACCTTTCCGAATGCGAGGATGAATATCTTTTATTTTTCCTTTTCTTTCTTTTGTCTCTTATTCTTAATGAAACTAAAATCCAAGAGTCATAACATATAAAGTTATAAAATATTTTAACCCAATTTAAAATATATAACATTAATATAATTTAGAACATGTCGTTACATTTCGCCTCGCATAAGGATATTAGTTAAGGAAAATCGAACTTTTATATATTATTAAAACTCTCGTCTACTAAGATAAAACTAGACTCGTAGTGTCGGGAGTAGGGCTTACGCGGAGCGCTGCTCCCTTATCGTAAGAAAACAAGCGCGAGCATAGGTTCCACCAAATTCTAAAGAATCCTGATTGGTCCTGAAAGGACACTCCCACGTTCATTTTTTAGTATAAAAGAGCTGCGAAAAGCAGGAAAATGGTCAGTCAGTTGAAAATCATCAGTTGTCAGCTATAACTTGCCAGAAGAATTAGAAGAACATTCATCACTAGTTGTTAGAGGAAAATTCATTCCTCAGTTGGAACTATCCTCGCGTTTGTACTTTGACGTAGGTTATTTTTTCCTTTTGCGTCATTCATTTTTCCCTTTTTGTAACATTTATTTTTCTTTTTTTCTTTTGTCTAATAAATAAAATATAAAAGTTAGTCAGCCGAAACTGAAATCTTGACTCTGCGTCTCGTCTAGCAATATACGAATATCCGAGGGGTTGCTGAGACTGTCGCTGCCAATGGTGTGGCCCCCGTCATAAGCACCTTTTTTTGGAATATTCACGAATTATACTTCGAGGACTGTGTCGTGACTGTCGCTGCCAATAGTGTAGCCCCCGTCATAGGCATTTTCTCGGAGTATTCGCGAGTTATACTTAGAGGACTGTGTCGTGACTGTCGCTGCCAAAGGTGTGGCCCCCGTCTTAGGCATTTTCCTCGAAATATTCACAATTCTTTTACTTTGTTCCCATGCCTTCAAAAGGTGGACGAAGAATAAAGGAGAAAAGATTAAAGTTTCAAATTAAAACAGCCTTAATTGAAAACCACGATCCTCTTCCGTACTTCGAAAAACTAGCGTGCCTATTAAATAAAAATAAGTCACTAGATCTTTCCCGCGAACGCGAATATATCCTCGAACCAGTAGAAATCAACCTCACCTTTCCCAATTATAAAAACATTCAAAAAGGCGATCCACGCAGGCTCGCCTACAAACTCCGCGAACTCTTCGGCACCGGGTTCAAGGTTACTCTTCCTAAAAATTATCCTACCCTTCCTACTGAACATCCTTAACTGCACATCCTGACCTCCAATCCCAGGGTAAATTGCTTAAATGCATTGACCCAAAAACAGGAGGAAAATCCTAGAATCACAACATTTTTACGTAACATGGTTGTAATTAACCCATCAATCACACGATTAAATCTGATGATGATGAATGCTATACCCCGTCTATATCAATATTAAATTTATAATTTGAATTTATAATGTGAATTAATAACATTCTCACGAAGCGAAAAAAAAATTTGTTTTAATCTTTATTCCATCTGAAGTATATTTCACAATCAGTAGTGATTTTTTCCCCATTTCTTCCTTGATGAAAATAAAAAGTTTCATAAATGTATTTGAACGCTTATTTAAGCGTTTTACAGTTTGTTGAGAGTAGAATGATTCAAAAGCGGAAATACAATTCCAGCATTTGGAAAACGGAATTTGGGAAAAAAAGTGTTTGTTAATAGTTTCAAAATTGACAATAAACACTCTGCATGAATGTGTATCGGTATTTATTAAGAGTTCTTGTAAAGTTTGAAAGCGTATAAAACTCTTAACATCATCATCGAACAGTTGTCAATGCTTTATAAAGTATTCATATTTTCACCAAAGTTTTGATTCATTAATCAAATATACAGTATTCTGTAATCAATTATTGATTTAATACATACACATCTCTTATGAAGTGATTATCCACACCGAGATCCACGTCTACAGTCAACATATTCGGTGACTGCTGCCCAGCGACTGCTGCAGCTCTTTGAAGTTTTAATCCACTATCCATTAATTTTCCACTTTTTACTTGCAATAAATGCGCTTGAATATTAAAATAATTCAAACCAGTAACTATGTTGTGAATGTTTGCCATTGTGAGTTGACACACTTGAGCCGTCTAATATCAAAATCTATCCAACTCACTGTCTGAAAGACTGACAGGACCGCGAGAGATGTACCAGAATTTATACTGAAGATATACGTGACAATATTGTTACACTCGCGCGTTCGTTCGGCGGAAGACTCTCGCGTCGCGAACGCGCACACCCGAGTCACCGAAATAAGCAACGCATCAGAGAAGGAGTAAATAAGATATTTATTGTGAACAGAGAACACAGAACAATAGTAACGATTAAAGAAACTCCGAGAGAGAGAAACTCGTCCGTCAGCTTTGACAGCTTCTCTCCAAGTCGTTAAACAGAAGCGCGCCCATCGCCAGGCAACGCGCTCTTCTTCTATTCGAGACGGCCGATCCCCTGGTATAGATTATAGGGTGATGATTCGGTCACGTAACACTGCCCTCCCTCTTGTAAATTGTCGTCTCGACAATTGTTCAATCAAGTAACGCTGAGGCTTTCTTCAATGAAAATTTCGTACTCCCCTCCAGCTTATCCCCTACTGTGCTGCTGTCACAGTTTTCCGGGGCGCTGGTTTTCCTGGGAATTCGAGCTCGAGGGCTTCCGAATTCTCTCTTCCTTCTGAGCAGGACCCCTCTTCAGTTCCCCCCCTGGAGGTTAGCTACGCCTCCGGAGGAACATTTACTGGGCATCCCCTCATCTTCTCGAAGGAAACTCTGGAATCCATTTGCCTCTTCTCTTGAGCCTTGCGTTCTTGTTTCTTCGCTTTTCGAACTGGGGGGGGGGGG
>NW_017280299.1:20076-26196 GCF_001594065.2 Cyphomyrmex costatus
AACCCCCAATTAACAAGTTTCATGCGAATTGGATTGATTTTGAAAAAAGTCATCCGCCATTTTGCATCCGCCATATTGAATCTTTGTAAACTGATGTTTGATTCGTGATCAGCAACCCTCGTAAACTCATAATAACGAGCATCTTAAGAAATTTTTTATTTCTTAAAGATTTGATAGAGTAAATTTATAATTCCCATTTAGCAATATTACTGTAACTTTGATCGATCGTAACTATCGTTTACCCCATCGAAAAAGGGTTTAAATAGGGTATTTTGGGAAGCTCTTGATATCTATTCAAAAATGCAATGGAAAAAGTGCGACATTTCAGCCCAAAAATCAGCCTTATTGACCCTCCTCCTTAGATGCATGTTTTCTTCTAAAAATGGCTGAATTTTCGTCATTTTTAGTGAAATTTTTGAAGTTTTTTACTGATAACACTAAGCATCAGTAATTTTTTGGATCTGGAAAAATTCATACGTATTCTGGAAGCAATTATGCGTAAAATGAGAGGTCGTACGATTAATTATCATGTTCCGTTGGAGTGTAAAAAATTCTGAAAGAAACGAATTTGAAAAAAATACAAAATGGCGGATATCTCGAAAATGGAGGGTGATGGGAAAATTATATGAACGGATTTGGATTCAGCACACAAAAATACATCAGAAAAATATACCCGCATCTCTGATGATTTTTCAGTGTTGACCAGTGTTATTAGAGGTGAATAAAAAAGTGGATCCAGCATCATTAGTGGCTATTATAATTGCCGGAATTCCAGATTTTATAGCAGACAAAATAAATCAAGACGAGATTAAAGATTCAACTAGTTTATTTAATGAAATAAGGAAATATGAGAGTCTACCGAATAAAAAAACCGTTAAAGATTACAAGCTGGACAATAAAAAGAGGATTTTTGAAAAGAAACCATGTAGTACATGCGAGACTTTGGGGAAAGGAGCAAGATACCATCCCGAAGAAAAATGCTGGTTCGAAAAACATGAAAAGAGCAAAAACAAATCCGGAATTATAGGAAATACGTCAGTACTACAGGTTGAATTAAACAACCAAGAAAAAAACTTATAATCACACCATTAATAAAAATAAAAATGTTACTAGATGAAAAATTAGAAATGTATGGGACCTACGATTCAGGATCCCAGATATCCCTGATAAATGCAAAATTAGTCAGAATAATAAATCAAAACGAAGATAAAAACAAAATACTCATAAAAACAGTTAATGGTGTGAAAAAAAACAGATGGCCTAGTAACAATAAAAATAAAAATTTTTGACATCGAAGATGAGGTAGATGTATTCATAGTAAATAGAGAAGATTTCGAAGATTTTTTAATTGGGTTAGATATGATAAAAAAATTTAAGCTAACCCAAGATGAAGAATTAAAAATATTTCAGGAAAAGGTAAATAAGACAAATGAAAGCAATAAGATTGAAACAGATACCGCGGAAGAGAAAAAGAGAAATATTGAACAATGTTCAGTGAACTTCAATGAACATGTTGAAGAAGATGAATTTCAAATAAAGTTGGAACATTTAGATAAAATGAAAAAGAAGGAAATAGAAAAACTAATAAAGGAACATAAATCAGTATTTGCCAAGGACAAGTATGACGTAGGAACCGTTAAGGACTATGAAGCTCGAATTGACTTGCTAGTGGACAGATACTGTAGCAGGAGACCATACAAATGTAATATAGATGATAAAAAGGAAATTGAAAAACAAATAGCAAAGCTACTAGAAAAAAGGCTAATTGAAGAGTCTTACAGCCCCTTCGCCGCTCCTGTTACGCTGGCATATAAAAGAGATGAAGGAAAAAAATCACGCCTTTGCATTGACTTTCGAGACTTAAACAAAAATATAATACCTCAAGCACAACCATTCCCACTAATAGATGATATCATATTAAGAGCTAGAAATTGCGAATACTACACAACATTAGATATAAATTCAGCGTTCTGGTCGATACCATTGAGAATAGAAGACAAAAGCAAAACAGGATTTATAACCCAAGAAGGACACTTCCAGTGGACTTGTCTACCATTTGGCCTGAAGACATCTCCGGCGATATTCCAACGAATTTTAAGCAATATATTAAGAAAACATGGACTAATGGAGAATGCAGTGAACTACATAGACGACATATTGATACACTCGCGATCATTTGAAGAACATCTAAAACATATAGTACGAGTTTTAGAAGCTATAAAGAAAGAAGGCTTTAGATTGAAATTTAAAAAATGTACATTCGCAGCTGGCTCAGTTAGATATCTTGGACATATAATAGGTAATAATACGGTTCAACCACTGAAGGATAACGTCATATCAATCCAAAAATTTCCAACCCCCCGAGCAGAAATTTGTTAGGGCATGCCTAATGTACGATAAGGCCCTCATCAGGAAGTAATAAGGTATGCCGTACTCTGGAATTCATCATTTGGGCCTGATCAGGAAGTGGAAAGGTATTCCCTAGTATTTCCCTCGGAAATTATACTAAAATGTCGTATAAGGCCCTGATCAGGTATGAATAAGGCATACTTAACTATGGCATGCCAGATCAGTACCTTTATAGGACCTTTTTATTTTATCCTCAAAATTAATTTTAAAAATCAGTCAGGCATGCTTGATACGGCGTCAGTCAAGACCTTTTCCAGTCATCCTTAAAAAAATTTTACAATCTATATATGTATATATATACCCGCGCGTGTGGAAATTTCCCTATCTTTTCTTTGTTATATTCCTATGAAATTTCCTTAAAAAAAGGAACACAAAGAGATTCTATTCTGTTTTCCTAATATATACATACACTGTCATAAACTATCTGTTTTTAATATTTCCATTGAACAGATATATCACAATTATACAGACGTTGACATATACAGATTCGTGGATCATCGAAGCACAGCAGTTCCCGTACGATTATCAAGGTTAAGCATGCGAGGTCGTGGTACAATTTCGGATGGGTGACCGTTGGGAAGAAATTATTTTCAATAAACAAAACATACTACTACCGTTTGGGAAGCATCATAAAAAAAAATTAATTCTCGAATTTAGAGGAAATTTTTTTTTCACGATTTTATTCTAAAATCTCAAAAAGTAAATGAAATCCGGTTCTGAACATGCAATGCGTTACACATCTTGGTTAGGTTACCAAATCAGGTAACCTTACCAGGGCCAGATTATGTATTACGGCACCATGTTTGAAAACGTAAGGTGCAACAAGGGGCAATCATAGGCCCTCATATGGATAATATCTGGGCCTGATAAGAAAATCCTAATCAGGCAATCTTAATTCTCGACGTTACATTTATGGTCAGGACCTTATTAGGGCACCTGACATGCGCCTAATCAGGCATTATGGCAGGATTATTGGGCCCATATCAGAGCCTGACCAAAATTTCTGCTCGAGCCCAACAACACAAAAAAATGTAAGACAATTTCTTGGGAAAATAAATTTCTATAACGAATACATACCAAGAAATTCGATATTACAAGATCCTCTACATAAACTATTGCGGAAAAACGAAAAATTTATATGGACAGATGAATGTGAAAAAGCATTTACGAAGATCAAACAACTATTATGTTCTCAACCAGTGCTGGAAATTTTCGATAGAGACCTGCCTATAAAAATATACACAGATGCGTCGCTGGAAGGTATAGGCGCAGTGTTGAAACAAACACAAGATAATGGCAACGAAAAACCTGTCGCTTATTTTTCGAAAAAATTAAATGAGGCGCAGAGAAGGAAAAAGGCAATCTATTTAGAGTGTCTGGCTATTAAGGAAGCGGTGAAGTACTAGCAACACTGGCTAATAGGGAGACACTTCGAGGTATATTCTGACCACAAACCACTAGAAAGAATGAACATAAAAGCGAGAACAGATGAGGAATTGGGCGACTTAACATATTACCTATCCCAATATGACTTCACGATTAAGTATGTTCCCGGAAAAAGTAACATAGAAGCAGACTGCCTGAACAGAAATCCTGTGCTGGAGCCAGAAACAAACAACGAAGAAACACTAAGGATAGTAAATTTGATAAAAATAGAAGAGATAGAGTTAGATCAGAGGGAAAATGAAAGAATAGAAAAGTTAAAAGATAAAATAATGAAAAAGGACGGAATATTATACAAAATAATAAAAAACAAAAAAAAAGTTATTTTGTCAGAAAAGGCTAGCGTGAAATTAATAAGAGAAGTTCACTCGGATTGGTGCCATATAGGTATAAGACAAATGATGAGCAAAATCTGTCCATACTACACTGCTAAAAATCTAACAGGGAATATTAGAAAAATATGTAAAGAGTGCGAGGTATGTATAAAAAATAAAACAAGAGGCCAAAACAAATTCGGTAGGATGTCACAATTGGGACCGGCGACTCAACCGTTTGAAATAATGTCGATCGATACAATTGGAGGATTCGGCAGTACCAGATCGACGAAAAAATATTTGCACCTACTAGTTGACCACTTCACGAGGTATGCCTACATTGCCACATCAAGAACACAAAACACTACGGACTTCATAAAACTGGTAACAGATATAATAAAATCAGAAAAAGTCGATACAATTCTCACAGACCAATATCCGGGTATAAACTCGAAAGAATTCAAGGAATTTCTAAAAGAAAATAACGTTAAACTAATTTTTACGGCGGTGAATGCATCATTTTCAAACGGTCTGAATGAAAGACTGAATCAGACATTAGTATGTATAAAAAATAAAACAAGAGAAGTAAATAAAATCCGATGTAAAATAAACGAAGGAGAAGGGGGAAGAAAAGCTTGGACAACCATCGCTAGAGAATGCGTAAAAAAATATAACGAGACGGAACATACAGTCACCGGCTTCTCATCAAGATACCTGTTAGATGGCACAGACACGAGTGTTTTGCCACAAGAAATAAAAGATAAAAACATGAAAAAAGAAGACTGGGAAAAAAATAGGAAACTAGCTCTAGATAGAACAAAAAGATCTCATGAGTACAATAAACAAATATTTGACAAAACCAGGAAACACCATGAATTCAACGAGGGAGATATGGTCTACATAGAAAACGGAAATAAGCTCAATAGAAAAAAACTAGATGAACTAAGAATTGGATCGTTTAAAATAGAAAACAAAATATCGAATTCAATTTACACAATTAAAACTGGAAGAAGAAACCAAGATACAAGTATTTTCCACGTTACAAAACTACTTCCGGCGACGGACGAAAGTGATGGTCGAAAATCCCAGGTATTTTCACCCTAGGAGGGGAGATGTAAAGAAATGCTTTCTTTAATTTAGATTTGGCGCGCTATGCATGCTCCACGCGCCACTCAATCATGATCTGCCAGATGTCATATCAACACAATATTGATATGAAGACCGATGATCGAGAGGGAATGAGATAAAGAAGAGACGGAGAGTGGTACTGAGTAGAAGGAGCACACGTGCAATATAAATGTTAGAGAGAGAGAGATTAATTTGATTTTCGATAATTAATTTGATAACTAATTTTAGTGAGTTGGCTTGTAATTGTCGTTTCTCTGTTTTTCAGTGAAACAAATTCAAGCAATCATTTATCACCTCTCTATACCTGAGATAAAACGTCTTATAATAAACATATATATATATGGGGTATTCCACGTCAATGGAAGACCCCCTCTATCCAAAATTGGTATGGACGGATTTGAACGTTCGACCCCGGAAAATGTTCGTCTTGAAAAGTGCTTTCGAAAGACGAGTGGCACCTTTCGAAATACAAAATGGCGTCTTAGTTATGACGCATTAAAGGGATAAATTCAAAATTTCGATTCCGACATTGGCAGATAAAACGAGGAAAAGTAACTAAATTCAATTGAAACTCGGTATTCAGGGGTTTTTGGGATCGCTGATTACGAATCTGAAGATAAAATTGTGAAATTCAAAATGGAGGATCGAATATGGAGACCAAAAAATAAAAAGTTGTTAATTTCAGCTGTAACTCGGTATTCTGGAGTTTTTTGGGTCGCTGATTACGAATCTGAACTTAAAATTATGAAATTCAAAATGGCGGATCCAAAATGGCGAACATATTTTTCAAAAATCGAAGCGTTTTACTTCAAACGTGTTACTCGAG
>NW_017280299.1:26812-30134 GCF_001594065.2 Cyphomyrmex costatus
GACTACCAGCAACGGCACTGATTGTGAGATCCAGTACAATCAAAGAGCATCTCTTCAAAGATTCTATCGACAGTAAGCCTGCAATTTTTTATTATATACTAAATCGAGTAGAAAAATTACTATCGAACTCGATTTTCATTTTTGACGAAAAGAGACCTAATTATCGTGGCTCTCAAACCGCCAACAGACCGACCATACGAATAGCAATGGTTCAGCCAATAATTAGCAGACCCACCGAGCAACTGACCGAGCCGCCACTCACCTCTCATCATCCTTCCAACTTACCGAATTTTCCTACTCCCCTGTTTCAAGTCCCCTGTCTCCTCCTGATTCCACAATCGCCACTCTCCTGACAATACGTCCTTCCCCTCTAGAACCTCGCCCACCAACTCTCCATATTCTTTAACCGACCCACCACACACACACACACACGTATATGTACACCATATATTAATTTAGAAATTGTAATAAATTAATTATGTTAATTATATCATTAATCTAAAACCTATTTGTAACTATTTTATTTCATTTAATAAATAATATTTCTATGTTCTTTTTACATTAAAGATTACAATTGTGATTTGATTTAAAAGCAACCTTCCCCGCATTCCAACCGTCATCCCTGAGATCGCACTCGGTCCATATCCCTGGCTATAAGGATTGAGTTCCTTGGCCTAAATTTAAAGGACCAACAGGCGTACGGTTCGGGATAAGAGTCATAGTGTGCCGTATACAAGTATTATAGTATGGCACACTGACCTAATTCCGTACCCTTTTTAGTGCGTCCAACTGTCTCTCGTAACCCTCCGCAGGGCGAGACGATCGGGAGACACATCTGGTGTCAGTTACGTTCTTCCGAGGCCTCCTCCTTAACCCAGAACTTCCCACGTAATAAAAATCCTGAGGCTTGGACGTAACACTACATTAAAGATTATAAGTATTTTTATTTATGTCAATTTGATTATTATTATATGTTTATCAAATAACAATTTGGTATGTACTAATTATGTGTGTGAATATACTTGATATTTGTATTTTTCATATTTTTATTTGATTTTTATATACATAAAAAAAAATGAAATAAAAATACAAATATCAAGTATATCCACACACGTATTCAGTATATACTAGATTCATATATATACAATATATTGTCAGATATATATCAAATACGTAATATACATTACGTATCCGAAGCGGACATTTATTGGTATTAAACATGTATCTAATATATGAAACATACGTATTGCTACATATTTGCAATATAGCAACATTTAAAAATTTATGTATCTAATACATATATACAATGCAAAATGTTGTGCGGGTGACGTTGGTGAAACTGGCCCAAATGGTTTTCTGACCAGCAGCACCCACTCTTAGCGCTTTTTTCTACCTTTTTTTTGAAAAGGTAAGTTTATATATACATACAAAAGATACATGTCATTAGAATCTTTAGAGATAGAATTTTTAAAGACTAGTTAATTAAACGATATATTTTATGGGAAAAATCCATATTATATGACAAGATAGTGAAATAAAAGAAGGGAGGATGTGCAATGTTAGAATTTAACTTGGCGTACAAATGATACGTGTCATTAGATTTAAGAAAATAATAAGATAAAAAAAACAATAGTTCCCTTCTCTTCTTCTATAGTAATACCCAACAGTTACGAACTTTCTGATTTGACTAAGTCTAACTGGAACATGTACTTGAATACCTCATTATGTATGCCAAGGTTTTTTATATAGATATTGATTTCAATTTCATTATTTTTCGGTAATAAAATGTATTACGTTACAATAAACAATTTGGTATAAAAATTCTATTAAAATTAATACTGATCTTTTGTGATTTATTTTTGAAATATAAAAAATTATTATTTTGAACTCTCACCTAGAACACTATATCTGATTCAAGATTGTGAAGCACATAAGAATTCTTTTTAAATTAATACTCATCATTTGTAATCCATTTTTGAAATATAAAAAGCTGTTATTTCGATCTCTCACCTAGAACACTATATTTGATTCAAGATTTTGAAGCACATGTGTGTGAGTTACAGTTTTCAATCACGTGTATCTTCATAAAGTATACATTTTCAAAATATTATTCTGATTTATAATTAATATTGTGAGGAACGATTGTTCTGTTAATCAATTTCGTAATAACATTATACCAAAACACTTATTACATTTATTAGTGTATTTGATTATGTATATGTAAAAGATTTTGACATTTGAATTAATAAATATTCACTTCCATTGCATTATCTTTCAATAATAGAATGTATTATGTTAAAATATTTTAGAGAACGTCAATGTAGATATACTGGAAAAGCACCGTTCGGATACTATTACCAAGAAAGAAAAATCATAATAAAGTTCTTAATACTGAACATTAGAAAAAAACATACAATAACGAACTTGAAGTCATATCACAGGTATAACAAACTACATATAATTAACTTTATAATAAACGTACATAAAAATGAACAGATATTCTTCTTTCACATCATTTATGCTTCTTTCTAATGTTTAGTATTAAGAAATTATTATGATTTCTCTTTCTTGGTAATGGTATCCGAACGGTATTTTTCCAGTATGTCTACATTGATGTTCTCTAAAATATTTTAACGTAATACATTTCATTATTGAAAAATAAAGCAATGAAAGTGAATATGTATTTATTCCAATGTCAAAATATTACATACGTATAATCAACTATGCTAATAAACGTAATAAATTCTTTTGGTATAATCAGAACAATCCTTTCTCACGATATTAATTATTAATTAGAATAATAATTTGTAAACGTATACTTATGAAGATATACGTGATTGAAAACTGGTTAACTTACACTCTAAAATCTTGAACTAGGTGAGAGATCAAACTATAACAGTTTTTTATATTTAAAAAATAAATCACAAAAGATCAGTATTAATTTTAAAAGAATTCTTATGCCAAATTGTCTATTTTAACGTAATACATTTTATTATTGAAAGATAATGAAATACCATGAAAAATGACTCATATATTATTGAAGGTGCCAGGTTCATCAAAGTTACCAACAGTTGCCAACTTTACGTCTGACTTGAAAACCTCATTATGTATGCTAAGGTTTTTTACACTTTTCATTATCTTCCAATAATAAAGATGTATTACGTTAAACTAGACAATATAGTAAAACAATTTAATAAGAATTCTTTTGAAATTAATATTGATCTTTTGTGATTCATTTTTAAAATATAAAAAACTGTTATTTTGATCACATAGAACACTATATTTGATTCAAGATTTTGGAGTACATAAGAATTCTTTTGAA
>NW_017280299.1:30346-31193 GCF_001594065.2 Cyphomyrmex costatus
TGTACTTTTATTATTGTAATGTACTACTGCGCTTGTCAACTATTTTGATACCACTCTTATTTAGGGCAACATTATTGTCGACAAGCTTTGCATTAGTCACATCCAAGATTATAGCACTGGCATCAAGAACTTTCAATGTACTCGAATCTAATATCTTTATATTATTATCGTTTTATGGTATTTCCTCCTCCAAATTGAACATCATTTTGATCAATTACTTCTAAATTGTGTACCTGCAAAATATATAAATAATTTAAACAATTTCAATCATTTTTTTCAGAAATTACGTTTATTAGCGTATTTGATTGTTGATTATATGTAATAGATTTTATTGGTATAATGTTATTACGAAATTGATTATCAGAACAATCCTTCTTCACGGTATTAATTATTAATTAGAATAATAATTTGTAAACATATACTTATGAAGATATACGTGATTGAAAACTAGTTAACTTACACTCCAAAATCTTTAATCAAATATAGTGTTCTCTAGGTGAGAGATTTGTTGTAGCCCGCGAGTACTGCCACCATTAAGTCTCGCATTTCAGCCTAGCAACGAGCTGGCGGAAATGCAAGACTATTACAGCAAAGCAACCTTTGCATTTCGACATAGCAACGACTTGCGAAAATGCAGGGTTGCAAATTCCATAACGCGTGTGGACAACGATCACTGATCGAACGCAAGCAATGACCGCACGCACATCGAACAATTATTAATAAAAAACAAATCTTGCATTTCGACAGGACAACGAACTGCCGAAATGCAAGAGGACGAAGTCCGCGTTGCACACGGTAGGAATGCCGCTAGTTCGATGACTCCGCGACGCCTATATATTCGGCGGTC
>NW_017280299.1:34239-38607 GCF_001594065.2 Cyphomyrmex costatus
AAAAAATATCTAGCATTCGCGCACGCGCCTCCAATACAGCATTTTTTGACGTTTTTTTATTTATCTCTCCATAACTTAGTCATTTTTCAACTTTTTTTTTATTTTTTTTTTTAATTTGTGCCCAGAGTATGTACCTTCCAAACCCATATCACAAAAAATTTTTTGAAATTTTTCTGAGCCCTTGAAAAATCGCTAAATATGACTGCGTTTGATCAAATTAATGGTTAATAACACAGACCTGCGAAATTTCACTTTTGTCAGTTGAAAAATGACTAAGTTATGGAGAGATGAATAAAATAAACGTCAAAAAACGCTGTATTGGAGGCGCGTGCGCGAATGCCAGATATTTTTTTTAATTTTTTTTGTATCAATTTTCGTGAATAGTGCATACTGAACTATCGTTTTATCGCTAAAAAGAACGCATCCAGAGATACATTTAGTGCACATTATGCCACACTAATGCGGCCAGTGAAAATCGCTATATGATGCATTGTATTAAATTATAATTAACCATTAATTAGATCAAAAGTGGTCATATTTAGCGATTTTTCCAGGGCTCAGAAAAATTTCAAAAAATTTTTTGTGATATGGGTTTGAAAGGTGCATACTCTGGGCACAAATTAAAAAAAAAAAAAGAGAAAAGTTGAAAAATGACTGAGTCACGGACAGATGAATAAAAAAACGTCAAAAAACGCTGTATTGGAGGCGCGTGCGCGAATGCAAGATATTTTTTTTAATTTTTTTTATATCAATTTTCGTGAATAGTGCATATTAAACTATCATTTTATCGCTACTCCGTAAAATTTTTGAAAATTCGATACACCCTAATATATATGTATATAACAGTTTTTTACATTTTAAAAATAAATCATAAAAGATTAATATTAATTTTAAAAGAATTCTTATACCAAATTGTCGGTAATTATTCACTTTAGGGGATCCACCTCCAATGACCTTGACCTTGACATATGTTGTCAAGATCATGACCCTGAGTAACCTCCAACAAGTTTTAGCCGTCGCTCGCCCTTCGATAAAAAGTTATTAACAATCATAGTTTTAAAATTAACATCGATATATAATACATGTATGCTATTAAGTACTATTTGACACCTTCCTTTGTTCAGGAACATTAAACTTTCCACGCAAAGTAACTTTTACCCCCCCCCCCCCCCCCCCTGCACAAGGACACACGACTTCTACGATTGTACTGTTCCTATGATTGTACTGTCGGAGGAGACCTCTGTGACGGTGTGGGTGCGGGGAGGTGGCCGAAGGCCGCCCCCTGGCACCCGAGTGTGTGTGTCTGTCTGTGTGTGTGTGTGTGTGTGTGTGCGTGCGTGCGTGCGTGCGTGCGTGCGTGCGTGCGTGCGTGTGTGTGTGTGTGTGTGTGTGTGTGTTTCTGTATGTATAATAAAAAGAAATAAAATTTCTAGTGAGTCTCAAACAACAATTAAATAGATGTGTAAGCAATAATAATAATCTTTTATATCTCGGAAATTAATATTATTTTTGTGTGAAATTTAATTTATTTACACCTGACAATTTCCAAATTGGTCTCAGACGAGTAACTATTTCATTCTCCTTTATTTCTTATAATATTATAAATATGTAATACAATATTAAAAATTAATCGAAAATAATCTGCGGTAATGAAAAAAAAGGAATATTATATAAAAGTTGATATCTAAATATATGTGGGCTTTATTATATATTTATAACGCGCCGGAACTGTGTAGGTAAACAATAGATAGCTGTCCGTCGAGTACTAGAACTACATAATTGCTCGAATACGCAGCGTGGTCGATCGGACTAATTGTAAGATCTGCGCTTCTTACATACATGTTTTACATTTGAGACTGATGGAGTTCAAGTCATTGCAGTGTCAATTCCTTTTTACTGTTATATTTTATGAATTTAATTTTCATTTAATAATTCTTTATTGATTAATTTTTGTTATTTTTTAAGCAAATAATACTGAAAATAAATCCGTTTAAAAATTTTATGTCTTTTTAAATATCTTAATAATAAAAAGTATAGAATGTGATTTTGAGAATAATTTATCATCAAATTTGAACATAGAGCGCGTAAAAGAATGTGGATGAAAATTAACGTAAAAAACATTGAAAATGGCCGATACAATTAAATTATAGTAAAATATTAGAAAGAGATGAATGCGAAGAAGAGAAGAGAAGCCTACTTAGACGCGGTAGCGATAGGCGAACCAGACACGCGCCGCATCTTCTTCCTCCGCTTTTTCGAAAAAAATTTAATTGAAATGTTTGTATATATTTACTTTAGAATGCAAAAAAGAATATTATTCTGTATTTTGGTTGTAATAATGTTTGTTATTAAAAATAGGTGGTAAAAGGAACTCGAGATATATTACGAAAAAAAAGTAAATTACTAATAGTAAATTACTAAATAAAATTTCGCATAGACGTGTCAGATTGATATGTTCATTAATAGACGAGCGGTTAAACCCCCATTTTGCGTTCACTAACCGACCGATTAACGTTCTAGCGACTTAAAATAATTGGATTCGATTCTTCATATTATTCTGCGAAAAAGCATCTATATACACTTTATTTGTTTAAGTGGTCAATAAAAAAATTACATTTTTTGTTTAAAAAATCTAAACTTTGAACAAAAATTCCGAAAAAATTCTGTAAGCTTAATTGGATCAAAATGAACATTTTTTGTCTCTCGGACTTTTTCGATAAAATCAAAGTTTTTGAGATTATCCAATCAGAACGAATAAAAAACGAAAATATTCGACCAATCTTAAACTTTAATAAGAATTTTTTTATTTTGATCCGTATTGTTATTGACAGTAAAAACTGTATTGGAATGAAGCTCTGAATGCTCGTCCGCGGCGCGTGAGCGATCTCGACGCTACGTTGCCATGTCGGCGCGCCGAACATGTTGCATGCTGTGTCGAGCTGCGATGCTATGAATTGCGTTGAGACTGGAGACGGCTCACGCACCGCGAACGAGCATCAGAGCTTCATATTCTAATGAAGTTTTGACTGTCAATAACAGTGCGGATCGAAATAAAAAAAATTCTCATTAAAGTTTAAGATTGGCCGAACATTTTCATTTTTTATTCGTGCTGATTGGATAATTAGTTCGTGAGAACAAAAATCGCAAATCTAGTCATTTTTCAAGCTCTGACATTTTCTATCTCGAAAACTATTGATTTTATCAAAAAAGTATAAGAGACAAAAAATGTTCACTTTGACCCAATTTAGCGTACAGAATTTTTTTGGAATTTTTGTTCAAAGTTTTGACTTTTTAAAATCTAGACATCCAACATTTTAGCGACTGAAAATGATTAGACTCTATTCCTTATATTATTTTGCGAAAAAGCATGTATATACACTTTCTTTGTTAAAGTGGTCATTAAAAAGTTATAAACAATTTTTTGTTTAAAAAAACAAAACATTGAACAAAAATTCCGAAAAAATTCTATACGCTAAATTGCGTCAAAGTGAACATTTTTGGTCTCTTAGACTTTTTTGAGAAAATCAATGGTTTTCGAGATAGAAAATGTCAGAGCTTGAAAAATGACTGAGCTCTGATGCTCGTTCGCGGTGCGTAAGCCGTCTCCAGTCTCAACGCAATTCATAGCATCGCAGCTCGACACAGCATGCAACATGCTCGGTGCGCCGACATGGCAACGTAGCGTCGAGATCGCTCACGCGCCGTGGACGAGCATTCAGAGCTTCATTCCAATACAGTTTTTACTGTCAATAACAATACGGATCAAAATTTAAAAAATGCTCATTAAAATTTAAAATTGGCCATCGAACATTTTCATTTTTTATTTGTGCTGATTGGATAATTAGTTCGTGAGAACAAAAATCGTAAATCTATAGTCATTTTTAAAGCTCTGACATTTTCTATCTCGAAAACTATTGATTTTATGAAAAAAGTCTAAGAGACAAAAAATGTTTATTTTGATCCAATTTAGCGTACAGAATTTTTTCGGAATTTTTGTTCAATGTTTTGATTTTTTAAACAAAAAATTGTTTGTAACTTTTTAATGACAACTTCAATAAAGAAAGTGTATATACATGCTTTTTCGCAGAATAATATAAGGAATCGAATCTAACCATTTTCAGTCGCTAAAACGTTGAATCTAGATTTTAAAAAAATCAAAACATTGAACAAAAATTCCGAAAAAATTCTACACGCTAAATTGGGTCAAAGTGAACATTTTTTGTCTTTTACACTTTTTTTATAAAATCAATAGTTTTCGAGATAGAAAATGTCACAGCTTGAAAAATGACTAGATTTACGATTTTTGTTCTCACGAACTAATTATCCAATCAGCACGAATAAAAAACGAAAATGTTCGGCCAATCTTAA
>NW_017280299.1:42470-43474 GCF_001594065.2 Cyphomyrmex costatus
ACTTTTGTAAAAAAAATTTCGTTTATGGACAATCGTCCATTTATTAGGACATTTGAATCATATGTATATTATATTTATAACTAAATACAATTTATAATAAACGCAAATAACATATTTGATAATGGATTTAGTTTCAGAAAACATCTATTCGTACTAAGCATGTGTAATAAACTAAAATTTTAATGTTTCTAAAGCTTAAATAAATGATTTCGTCGTGCACAATTCCTTAACTGTCCAATTATCGGTACATTTACCTTAATTGCAGAGAAGAATATTTATTCTGATTCACATTTTATGTAGCGCGAATACGATTTATACGAACCGAATATCTACTTACCATCAGTCTTGAAAAGTAGATGCGTTATCCTCAGAATATAGTGGATCTTGGCATGTAGTTTACATCCACTTCTTCAGAGGGCAGTAGTGCGCGGCAGCATTTTGCGGTTACAGGTTTTAGGCCGTCATGTCCTCTCTCAGGTTTCTCTCTGACTGAACTATATCATATATACATTGGAATGGGCATCGAGGAAAATTCGTGGCCGTTTTTGATCAGCCGCCATTTTGGCTGGGTCAGATGATTGAGCGAATCAGAAGCGTTCGCACGCGCGTTGCGATCGATGTATTGACAAATACAATCGAAACAAATCAACTCTCAGAAACAACTAAACAATTCTCAGAACAACTCCCTCTCTCTCTTCTCTAAATAGCTAAACAACTCTCGTAAGTGCGCATGTGCATCTGAAAGCTTCTGATTCGCTGAAGCATCTGACCCAGCCAAAATGACGGCTGATCAAAAACGGCCACGATATTTTATGCTTCACAACGGAGATGCCCAGTCCAGTGTATAATAGTTCAGTGGTTATAATAGGCTTTTATAAACAAGTCATAATCTGCTTCAAAGAAGGTGCTTTTTCATGCGCAGCACGCTGCAGCAGTAATTCGTTACTATTGGTTAAGAATTTTATGTAAGCTAGATGACGCACTTCCGGCGCAAAATACATTTT
>NW_017280299.1:48530-59524 GCF_001594065.2 Cyphomyrmex costatus
ATTCGTACCTTATCCGAAGCCATTCTTCGTTTATTTTCCTAATATTTATTGCAATAAATAATATTGCCTCGATTTTGCCGCTTGCTGCTTGCTGTTCGTTCGGTTCAACTTCAACGAACTGCGGCAAAATGTATTTTGCGCCGGAAGTGCGTCATCTAGCTTACATAAAATTCTTAACCAATAGTAACGAATTGCTGCTGCAGCGTGCTGCGCATGAAAAAGCACCTTTTATACGTATACAAAATGCATATTTTTTAAAGATTTTTATATATTTTCCTAAGCATTACTGCCAGTAAAAAAAAGAAACGCTTGATATTTTTGTATTCCGTTTTCAGAAAATAATAAGAAATTATATATTTTTGATCTTGTGTTAATATCGGTATGTAAAAAATGTTGTATTTCTTACTAGGTTTATAGTACATACATTATAATATTATATCATATGATATAAACTTTTAATTAGTTTAATAACAAGGCAGTATGCAAGTGTAATATAAATAACTTAGTAAAATTATTTATTAAGCTATTATTTTATTAATAGAAAAATATTATTTCATAAGAAATTTTATGCAGTGTCATATAATAATACATTTTGTTAGAATACGATGGATATCTCACAATTCAGTTACCTAAATAATGCTGCTTTTAAAGAATGTTAAATAAATGCGTGTATGTGTGTGTGTGCGCGCGCGCACGTGTACACAACAATTCTATACATCAATGTTAAATGTTTAGAAGCAGAGAGTCAGAGACTATGAATGCATATCTACGGGTGCTTTCCAGCAAGGACAGAATCAGACACTGTGTAACACAGAGAATCATTTCATTCTCGTTTAACGTAGGCAAACAACAGGGATGCAATGATTCACTGTGTTACACAGTGTCTACTTGTGTCGTAGTTGGAAAGCAGCCTACATATATAGAATAAGAGCAGTTTCGTTATTGTATTATACAACGACAATAGGAATCAAGATCAGTACAGTAGCAAAGAAATAAGATATAGATGTGCCTTGGTGTTTTCTGTTTGAACAACTTTAATGTTGATAATAAAAGTATTCTGTTTGCTTCTTCAAAGCAACAAATGAATTAAATGCGTTAAAAGATCATGAACTCTTGCATTTTCTGATGTGCAAATATTTTTGTCATGAGAATATATATTTAAAAATAAAATTCAAAATATCTCTCTCTCTTATTCCAATACAGTTGTAAAATGTATTTTAATACTTTATATCTTTCCTGCTTCTGTAAAAAAAACAAAAATTCTATTTTTCTTTAGAATTATAAGACATTTATTTTGTATTTGGCAACATGGTACATTATTGTTTTGAATGATAACATTATGTCGACAATAACAAGACAATTGTTTATTAAATGGTTTGGTTCCCTTTTCTTAGTTTCCGTATAAAAGAATTACAATATAGTTTTATTATGTAATTATTTTATATTATAATATAGTGAAATCCCCCATATTACATGTACTTTCATGCAATATTAGACGTTACTCTAATACAGCATAATTTATATGGCTAATAGTTTGTTTACAGTTGCATGCATATATAACTGCAAATAATCTCTATCACAAACTTTATGCAGTATGGGAGCTTTGCATACATTAATTTTTTGTATGTACAAGTATAAAATTTATGTTAATAGTCTTTCCTGTATCTATATGAATTGTATACAAAAATAATTAATTAATGTGCAAGAAAGTTGCATTAATATAAATTAAACAGAATATCTATATTCCTTAAACAATATCTCTTTTATCTGTGATGTTATATTTCCTTAAATAATTAAAATGACTAAATTTTAGAATCAATTTTGTTCCAACCTGGACAAAAAGGTTTAGGAAAAAGTATATATGACCACAAACAACTTATGTACTTGTGAGCACTTGGCTTGAAATTAATATAATAGTTTTTCCAAGACCTTCCTAAAATACAGTTAACAATGTACATGTCACAATACATTCATTATGTCATCTCATTCTACAAAATTTTAAAGGTCAAATATATAAAAACTTATTTTATTAAATTCCATGAGGCTTCATTTCAAGAAGATACAATAATTCTTAAATAACAAAACTCCTGTATAAAAATCAAAAACTAACTTAGAAAGAAAAGGGCACTATAGGAGTCAAGCGCAAATAACTTCACGCAACGCTGATATACATCAAGCAAATCTATCTATTACAAACCATTAAGCTTACATGTTTCGGCTCATTTTTGAGCCTTCTTCAGAGACAATGAAAATTACATAAATAAATTATAATTTAAAAATAACAAAGGATAAAAAGATGTTTAATCATAGTGAGCTCCCTCACAACCGAGAAATAAATTCTGATGACAATTTCATCTTAAAGAACACAATCAAATGAATATTATAATAAAAGAAGAAAGGAAAGAAATAACTAAAAAGTTGAAATTCCGGGAAAATAATTTTCCAGAATTTCTTAGAAAAATAATTTCTAAATTAAATTTATCATAATTACAATTATTTTACCGGGAGTGAGAAGACTCACCATGTTCACAACGATATTTTGGTCACAGCATCCAGTTTCTCACAAGAGAGGTACGGTAATGGGATTGGTTGATAGAGTGATTTTACTTTCGAATCCTAAATTTCATTTTGACAATTTTTGTTTCATAATTTAGGTCTTATTGGAGAATGATTATCTATTACAATTTATATTTGATAATGTTAACAGCCGTTTGAAGAATATTATTATGGCTCGAAATAAAAGGAGAGTTGTTGATGATCATAGTCGGGATGTAGTACAACCATTATGGTTCACCGTGCCCGTCGTGTGTGTGTGCGTGCGTGCGTGCGTGTCGCGTGCGTGCGTGTCGCGTGTGTGCGTGTGTGTAAGGTATTACTGACAAGTTCACAGATTAAACAACAGTCATTTGAGGGTGTCTTATCACAGTAATAATAATTGCACGAATTTATTAGAGTGCATAAAGATCCTTTGCCGCGTGAAAAAAAGTCAGGAGTGGTTTATACAATTTCTTGTAAGAATTGCGATGCAAGTTATGTGGGGCAAACGTCTGACAACTAAAGTCGAGAATTGCCGAACATAAGAATCATATCAGATGGAATACGTCCACCCGCAGCGTCATAACACTCATAACGGAGCACCGGCTGCATGAGGATCATGAATTTGATTGGGATAACGTCAGAATATTGGATGATGAACCACACTATAGAAAAAGATTGATTTCGGAAATGATATCTATCAGGAGACAAGCACACGGACATGGAGGGACTTCCCAAGGTCTACTTCCCGATCATAGACAGGATATAAATAGCGTTGGTGTCTGTTACATCTGTCTCGCTTGTGCACAGTGCTGTATCTTAACATTTGATATTTGGGATTTGATAATTTAAGTTAATACTGTCAAACTGGTTGTTGTGACTGACTGTGTCTGAGACTGATTGACCTAAATTATTCTGAAGACCGGTTTTGAGATTGTTTGCGATACGGTATCGTTGTGAACATGATGAGTCTCCTCACTCCCGGTAAAATAATTGTAATTATGATAAATTTAATTTAGAAATCATTTTTCTAAGAAATTCTGGAAAATTATTTTCCCGGAATTTCAACTTTTTAGTTATTTCTTTCCTTTCTTCTTTTATTATAATATTCATTTAATTGTGTTCTTTAAGATGAAATTGTCATCAGAATTTATTTCTCGGTTGTGAGGGAGCTCACTATGATTAAACATCTTTTTAACCTATGTTATTTTTAAATTATAATTTATTTATGTAATTTTCATTGTCTCTGAAGAAGGCTCAAAAATGTAAGCTTAATTGTTTGTAATAGATTTGCTTGATGTATATCAGCGTTGCGTGAATTTATCTGCGCTTGACTCCTAGTGCCCTTTTCTTTCTAAGTTAGTTTTTAAGAAGATATAACTTTGGTAAAGGAGTTCTCTAATAAATACATATTTTTACTGACTATTGTAAAATCAAATAAATGTACATTGAGCCCAATCAATGATATTAACAATTAATCCAACAAAGCATTCTGTAAAATATTGAAATCATTACAAAACTTGCATACACATACACATATATCTCTCCTTTATCCTACAGTCTTATACACACATAAAAGAAAAGATTTACACTATTTTAAAACAAAGAAACCAAATGCAGTTTCATAGTACATTTAACTTAAATTTTGCACGCACGCAACACATACACGGTGTTTGAGAAATAATTAAAAGTTTTGTCGCATAGAGGTAGAATGGACTAAACTGAGAAGAAAAAAGTCCTCTACGATTTTACAATTTTTGATATAGTTAACCAGATATTAATTTATAAAACAAATAAATTAAAAAATAAAGGACTCTTTATGTAAAAATAATTAAGCAAAGATGAAAGGCGATTAGAGTCAAATCATAAAATGAAAATAATAAAGCGGTTATTAAATATGTAATACAAATTTCTTTTTAATTTATAAAAATATTCAAATTCACCCGGCCCACTGCCAAATGCAAGCGCGCGACTGGATATGATCGCCTAGTGAGGCGCATCGCGCGCGTTTGCCGTCGCTTGGTACACGTTGCTTATAACAAGCGATAATGGCCTGGTTTACATCGTGCACTTGATACGCGTACTAACTGGTTACTTTCTATTAAATTATCTTAATTTCAGCAATGTATTTAAAGAATGATGTATAAAATTGATACAATACGCATCAAAATGTTTAACATAAATACGTTTATTGTGTATACATTTACATATATCGCTGAAATTAAGATAATTCAATAGAAAGTAACTAGTTAGTACGCGTATCAAGTGCACGATGTAAACTAGGCCAATGGTCGTCGCTAGACAATGTCCATTGGGCCGGGCGAATTTGAATATTTTTATAAATTAATATCTCATTAACTATTGCGAAAATTGTAAAATGGTAGAGGACTTTTCTTCTCAGTTCAGTCCATTCTACCCCTATGCGACAAAACTTTTCATTACTTCTCAAACACCCTGTATATATGAGAAATCAATAAGCTGCAACTCTCAAAAACACACACAATACTTAAATCTTAACTTAGTAAAATCGTTTTCTACTATTTTCCTGATGCTTCTGATAAAGCATAATTACAATTACAATACAAGTTATTAAGAAAAGTGCACCAAATAACATCAGTAGGAAAAGTTTTATTCCACTCCAGTTAGATTGTTTCGGATCTTCTACACGTTCTAAAAACAGAAATAGACATTAGAATACTAAATAAATTTTTCCAAATGTACAATAAACTTTCATTTAACTTCATACCTCTTGGAGCATCATAGAATGCTGCTGATGGCAGAATTTGTGATCTATCTTCTCGATCTTTAGGCTGTAATTTGACATATTTTTTAATCCCGTTAATTTGTTAATTATAACTAAATAATTTATATTTTTATTGATTAACGTGATATATGCTTTATTGATTAACATGATATATGCTTTATATATTAATATCATATTTAACAAAATGTACAAAAAATAAATGAATGCTTACATCATCAATTAAGTCTAATTCAAATAAACGAATTGACAATATGTCATGATTGTCAGATAGATCACCCGTAGTAGCAGAAATTCCAATATAATATCCTGTTGGAAGCTTAACTTCATTCACTTGGAAACATTGTTTCCATGCAGCTTTATTGGCAAGATCCGTGGAAACTTCATTGTGTGACAAGAAAAAAAAACATAAGAAATATGAAGTTTATATGAGGACATATGTATATGTGTAATCCTAATAATGCACACATGTATGACTGTTTACACATAGTTGCACGTACCTATACGCGCACGTGAGCACAACACTTTCAAATAAAGAAAGATTAATAAAGATGAAACAAAAAAAGAAAATAAGAAACAAAGAATGGATGAGTCTAACGTAACAAAACAAAGGATAAACGATAAATAATAAAAAAAGATATTACAATTCAACAAACAATTTTATGACAAATTCATGATATAAAAGATGCAATAAAATTTAATATTTAATTTTACGTACCAGTTAGGATGTCTCTCTCGTATCTTATAGCTATATGTGTATCATGATCCAAGTTCCTGAATTTTGCTTCACATCCTGCTAGTTGTGTATGAGTGCCATCACGATCGTGATCATAATGCAAAGATCCATTGTTAACCATTGCTGAGATGTAAGGATGCTGATGCTGTTGCAGATATATTCTATTATTTATGTATTAAAAAAAAAATATACAATAAGGTAAAAAAAAGATAAATATATAAAAGAATCTTAACTTATATAAAAATTTAAGATACAATAAAAATGTAAATTATTTTAATTATAGTAATTAATTGGTTAATTAAGAATATTAAAGAATTATATTATCTTAATCGGTTATACAAACTATAATATTTTATAAAACTATGTTCAACCTACATTATGTTGGCCATTATGATTGCTGTATGTATCAAGTATCACTGCTAATCCTTGGAAATAATCTCGACTCCCAAATACTGGACCTGGCTTCATTCTTTCCTTAGCGTACCAAATAGCAAAACCATCTCCAAATAAATCCTTCCCCTTTCCATGTACTTTAAATTGAATTTGCAGTTCCCAATTTTGTATATGGCATGGCTATAAACAGGACAAGTTTAATAAACATTATATATATATATATATATATATATATATATATATATATATATATATATATATATATATATATATATAAAATTGAAGAGCAAACTTTCAAAATGCATTTTGTTCAAAATTTGTAATTTTAGAAAATGAGAAAAATAAAAACTGCACACATAAAAACACGCACGCACAAGAAAACTGTGCTCTACAGAAAATATGTCAATCGGTAGGATATGACATTAATGCCTAGTTCACACTGGATGCGATGAGCGATGAACGACGAGCGATATCCAATAAAAGCTTTGCTTTTGCTCACACGACGTTGTAAAGCAGAGTTCTTATTGGTTATCGCTCGTCGCGCATCGCTCATCGCGCCTAGTGTGAACTAGGCATAACAAAGTTGCTGTAAATAATTGTTAAACATGTTAAACAAATGCATTTTGTTTGTTTCTAGTTAAAAAATATAATGCACATACACTTTGAAGTGTCTATTTTTCAGTATATAAATTGATGAAAAAATGTTTTTTATACATCTCAGAGTAGCGTATAATATATGCAAGTCTTTCAACAATAAACATTAAGCTGTCTCTAATTAAAAAAATAAAATTTTGAATAAAACACATGTTTAAAAAGTCTGCTCCTCAATTATGCATATACTTATAGTTTTTATATTAAAGTTTATAAAAAGTCTTTATAAATATCTAAGAAATCATTCATAAGTATAAATAAAATACTTGCCACAGAATTCCATAAGGCACCTTGTTTACTTTGCAAATCAGATGTTAACCTGATATAATTGTTAGTTACCATTGTACTTCCCATAAAGTCCCAGTTAGGTATTGTCATACCTGTGCCTATTATATTACACATAATTTTAAAATAAAATTATAAATATATATTATATTTATATATATTATGTATAAATATACAAAAAAATATTTGATAAATGGACTCATTGTCAATACTATAAACAATTAATTTATATCACACAAAATAAAAAATACATTAGAAACATCGTGTTAAAATATGTTTGTGATAAGGCTCAATAAATTTAAAAATAATGGAAAAAAACAACTATAAGCCAAAAGGGTTGTTAAATATACAATTGTTAATAAATAAAAATTGTCATTTAGTTAAAATTACATAGTTTAATTAAAAACAAGAAATAGGCAACAAACCTTGACCTCTATTAGGTCATTACCAATGTTACAATAATCGCAAGTTGTTAACAATGTACGAAATTATAAAATTATAAAAAATATATATAAATATAAGTGTACACACAATTTCATTCGCATAGTTAACGTTGTATTTATTTTGGTACATTAGTGAGAATCCATAAAACAATGTAAATCGTCTGATTATAAATGTAGTGTGTGAAATTGTGTAATAATTGTTTCTGTTAAAAATACATTGGTAATGTAGAAAAATGTGAAAAGAGAGTCAAATAATAAAATAATGAATATAATGTAAAGAGAGTCAAATAGTAAGGTAATAAAAATAGATTATAAAATTAATATAATGTAAAAATAAAAATATAAAGAAGACTTTAGTAGAAAATTAAAGTTGAGTGAAAAACATATTATACATCATATTAATTTTTGTTAATTTAATATCAATTAAATTAAACAATGAATGAGATTACCTTATAAAATTGTATCAATGTACGATTTATAAAATTATCCGTTGTTAGAACAATACGATGAGAGACAAATTTAAGAACTTACACTTAAAAGTTTAGAAATTTGGAAAATATAACAGACATTTCAAGTAAGAAAGGTAACATTGGTAATTAGAGGGAAAAAAGGATCTGGAAAGGGTAGATATATGTGGTAAAGTGGAAAGAAATTAAGAGGGAGGAAGAGTTAAGAAGGAGAGAGAGAATTAATAATCTGTAAGTTTCTGGTAAATATTCAGTACCATTTTGCTTAAAACCTTGTTTTTGTCTTTTAATAATATGAATTATTTCAGACATCAATCTTGTTGTAGAAAGATTCAATGTCTAAAATTTTAAAGTCATTCCATCTAAAATTGTGGTCAAAATTAATATGATGATCTGTTATGATAGTGGATATCATGTTGAAACTTTCATTAACATATTTGCATGATTTATGCTATTTATTTCCAAATTCTAAATTCAGTGTTTATCATTATAACATAAACTCTCTCTCTTTTTTTCTCTAAATATTTTCAGTGTAAATTGCACAAAATTTTTTTTAAATTAGTGTTTATTAATTTTCAGAAAGAATTAATAATTTATAAAAATAAAAATTACGTTCTTTAAAAAAATAGCTCTTTGACTTATGCATGTTTACAAATCTTGTTTTAATATAAATACGTTGTAATATCGAACCGGTAGTGGAATGACTTGCGGATTGCGATTAGATAATAAATGAATTAGCAAATTCTTCTACGCTGATGTGCGACAGATTCTCTTAAGATATCTATAATTAAAAAAATGGGAGTTTGCACGTTTTTTACTAGAAAAAAAAATCGACTCTCTAATTTATATATATTTTCTAATTTTGCAACATAGCTAGGAAACACATAGGGATTCTTTCCGTCACTATCTATGCAAAAAATAAATTCTTCACATTAGTCATCTTATAACCTCAAACATAGTGGACAATCTCCGCAAAATTGCGACTAGACCAAGAAACGTGGTAGAAGATAAATGACAATTAGCGAACCTTGATATGGCCTGATTAGAGAATGCTCTCGTTTCATATAGTCTTGTGTGTTCCAATTCGTGGCGAAGGATTTTAGGACGCCTGTGAGTAGAAGCAACCACGAAATCACAACCATGTTGATTTTCGATCGGACGTTCCGCATGTTCGTAGAGAAATAAACACGTGGGTGAAAAGAGCTACAGTAGGTACAGTACGCTCGTTCGAAGCAACACCGCCAGAAAAAGGCCCAATAAAGCCATTTACGTATTCACTAAAGTAACCAACGTTTTCATTCTCAATCTCGAGTCATCCGGATCAGGAGTCAGGACCTCCAAACCATGGACAATGTCCATGCTCCAAACTAGCCAGTAGCCGTACCATTCTCTCTACACTGCATCGTTAGTAGCAGTAGCGCCTCTATAATATATTCTCCATGTAAATGAACTAAATGCATGGATGCATAAGTACGTGTCGGTAAAAAAAGTCGGTTTTTAGAGCTTGGTATTGATAATGAAACTTTTTCATTTTTCACTTTTCACATTGCGAATTTCACATGAAAATGTTTACTTGAAAAATGAAAAAGATTTATTACATTCTGCATGGTACACAATTCGTAATGTATTTATTAACACGTGGTTTAATTTGAAAAGATATACTGCTTAACGTTGATTTATGGGCCTTCTACAATAAGCCGTAAGTCACAAATCATAAGTCAAACTAGAAATGGACCAATCACAGTCGTCAATTTTTAGTTACTTACTTCCGATTTATGACTTATGGCTTATTGTAGAAAGCCCATTAGTTGTCTATAACATAAATATATTTCTCTATCGTAAATTTTTGCAATGTAAAGCCCATTCTACATTGGTCGTATCGTAACATCGTAAGCGTCGTGAGACTTCTGGGCCTTCTACAATAAGCCATAAGTCATAAATCGGAAGTAAGAAACTAAAAATTGACGACTGTGGCTGCTTTCGATCAAGGCTTTTAGGCGACACACATCGACACATGGACATAGAAATAAAGAGACAGTGCATAACGTTGCGGGGGGGAAGCCACTGCGGGACGATGCGACGAGGTAATACCACAGTATATACAGTAGCGCAACTCTCCTGATTTTGTGAAGCCTAAAATGAAGTGCGCATGCGTGGCCGAGGCGCGTAACCAATCAGGACACTGTATTCTATCTCACTTCTTCTTTCTATTGTCGGTGTCTGTCAGTCCCATTGAAATGTCCATATAAGGCATTTAAAGGACCATTTGACGGAAAGTGGCGGGAACGCGACGAATTTTATGTGAGAAACAGTGAGAATAGTGCTACGTGTGATAAAGTGATAAGTGATACGTGTTTAATTTTAATAATTATTCAGTGTATTCAGACGTGTTTAAGAAAGTGTAAAAAAACAGAGAACGTAGACCGAGTTAGCTTTACGGAGAATAGGTTATCTGTACAAAAATAGTACAGATTTCAGATTCTCTTGAAGCACTTTGATCTTAGCGTTCTGTTACAGATATTTAGAGAGATTTTAAAAGGCGAAAAAAATGTGTGCTCAAAAATCAAGCGGATGGTGTGTCGTAAAGGAATGTAATAAAAATATTGTGGAAAAACGACACTTTTTTCGGTTTCCAAAGGAACATGACAGGTACAACTTTTTATTTCATTTATTTTCTAAAACATATACGAATTTATTGTATATTATGCTATATATTAACATAT
>NW_017280299.1:60154-63084 GCF_001594065.2 Cyphomyrmex costatus
TTTCTGTATTCGCTGTGAATAATGGAATAAATTAAGATAATTTTATAAAAGTTACTTGTTAGTACGCGTATTAAATGTTCAAATGTGCAAATTAGGTTAGGACATTGCTAGAACATAAATTAGAAAGAGAGAAAAGGTTATAAACAGATAGCAGAAGTGAGATAGAATACAGTGCCCTGATTGGTTACGCGCCTCGGCCGCGCATGCGCACTCCATTTTAGGCTTCACTAACATCAAAGGTACCGACAGAGAGTTGCGTTACTGTATGTACTGTGGTAATACATGCCTAAGTCTGATTGGCTGTTATTGTACGCATGCGCAAGTGACAAGTGTGATATATGTGCATGCAACTCTAACCTCTAACTGGGTTCAAGTCTCAGCATCGGTGAAGTCCTGACATTTTTTCTCGGCTTAGCTCTCACATAATATCTTGAAATTAAAATGGTGCAATGTTGTGTACCGAATTGTAAAAATAGATCCGACATTTAAAATTGGAAATGGACAAGCAGTGTGAACAAAAATCGTAAAATTACATTGTAATTTATGTATTTTTTTTATTACACTCTGTTCTCTGTTCCTTTTATTCTGCATAGCTTTTAAGTATTTTAATACGTATATTGCCTTGGATTATTATTATTATTAATTTATTTTAATACGTTTTTTTTTTTATAAATGTTACTCTCGAGAAGAGCACAACAAATTTCGGTTTCACATTTTCAAGCAATATCACATGTTATGGAAAAATTTAATTCTATAATTTTTATTCTACGTAGTATTATATAATCCATCTATATAAATCTAAAATCCTAATTTGTATTTTTTTTATCTACACTAAGAAACAAATTTGTGGTGTTAAATTTTAATAAATATTTCGTTGAAGTGTCCTAATGGAATATTTACTTATGGTAAATAAATATTTAGATAAATGAAAAAAATGATAGTTGATTCAAACTAATGATTCTTAGATCTAATAAATACGTCTTTACATTTATTAAATGTTTCGCTAGAACTATTCAAAGAAATATTTATTAAAATTTAGTAAATTTTTTCATAATGAATAAAAGTACCAAATAAATAGTAATTGTTTAATATTGAATATGCGTACATATTTTTATTTTTCTCATTAGAACTTCTATATAATTCCTTCTCAGATTTCTAATTATTGTTTTATTTTGTTAATCTTATTGGTAATGGGTTACAATTAATTTTTTAACAACGAATTTTTATCATTTTGTTTCGATCATTTATTTGCGATTGGCCGCAAAGTCGATGTTACACGATACTGAGCATGCGCATAGCTGTAGCCAATAAAATTTAGGCATGTACTCCCCCCGCATTTCAGAATAACCCCCCTCGCCTATCTTCGGAGCTAATGCTCTGTCCCTATATTTCTATGTCCATGCATCGACACAGTGTCGAACGCGGTGCTTTCCAACAACGACACGCCACGACACGATTCGACACAGCAGAAAAGCATAGTCGGACACTCTTGGTTATGGTTGCTAATTTTCGATTGGCGCTTTAGAATATTTACATTTTAAATATACAGTACTGGACAAAATAAAGTACGCACTTCAAATATTTTCACATTTATGCGAATATCTCGCCAGTGCTGGCAGATCGTATAATGATGAATAAGGTAAAAGAAAGGTATTTTAGTCTACTTTACAATAATGATTACAAAAATTTCAAAAACAATACGAAATACTTTAATAGTCAAGTCTGTTACATTTATTATCAAATTTATCGCGGACAAAATAAAGTACGCACAACATTGTTTATGAGTATAATAACAACTGGCGCTGTTGATGATGAAAGATACATAAAGATAACAATAAAGGATATATAAACAAATGAATAAAGCAGGTTTTTTAGTTAATAATATTGCTAGATAGAATATAATAAGAATTCTTCATCAGTGAACATGGAAACCAAGCAAATTTCTTTGCTAATTCGAAAACTGATAATTTATAAATTCAGGATTGTCAGAAGGAGCTTTCTAATAGAAAAATCGGTCACAAGTACAACGTAAGTGAAGGCGCAGTCCGAAAGATATGGAAAAAATTCCAGAAGCTTGGCACAGTAACGGATAAGACAGGACGTGGATGGAAGAGGAAGACAAATCCAAACGAAGATCGCAGAATCATACGGAAAGTAAAGAAAAATTCAACTGTTACTAGTCGTGTTATCCGAGAAAACCTACAATTAAATATTTCCGAACGAACAGTGCGGATGAGGAGACTTCGGGAAGTTGGACTTAGAAACAGTTTTGCAGTGCGCCGTCCTTTGATTCGGAAGGCCAATAAAATCAAATGTCTAGAATTTGCAAAAAAATACGTTAACAAGTCAGTGGATTTCTGGAAAAAGGTCCTTTGGAGTGACGAAAGCAAATTTAAACTTTTCGGTCATAAACAGCGACCACGGGTCTGGTCAAAGCCTAGCGAAAAACTTCTTGACAAAAATATTCAAAAAACACTCAAACATGGAGGAGGCAGCATAATAGTGTGGGGATGTTTTGCGTGGTCTAGTTTGGGAAATCTAGTTAAAATCGACGGTATAATGACAGCAGATGTATACATTGATATTCTCAATGAAAATTTAGAAGAGTCTCTGCTAAAGGTTGGTCTGAAGAACAACTTCATTTTTCAACAAGATAATGATCCCAAACATACTGCTCGTAAAACTACCGCTTTTTTTCGTACTTCTGGGATCAAACTGCTCGATTGGCCAGCGCAATCGCCAGATCTGAATCCGATTGAAAATTTGTGGTCGATTTTGGACCTGAAGCTTGATAAAGGGGAAGTAACGAATAAAATTAAGTTGTTGGAAGCATTAATGAAAGCATGGAAAAATATCGATCAGCAACACATCGAAAACCTTGTCGAAAGTATGCCTCGACGTTTGCAAGCCGTCATACAAGCAAAAGGTGG
>NW_017280299.1:63233-67037 GCF_001594065.2 Cyphomyrmex costatus
AAACTTTATTTTTATTATATATATTTTTTTCACTTGCGTACTTTATTTTGTCCACGATAAATTTAATAATAAATGTAACAGACTTGACTATTAAAGTATTTCGTATTGTTTTTGGAATTTTTGTAATCATTATTGTAAAGTAGACTAAAATATCTTTCTTTTACCTTATTCATCATTATGCGATCTGCCAGCACTGGCGAGATATTCGCATAAATGTGAAAATGTTTGGAGTGCGTACTTTATTTTGTCCAGTACTGTATGTACGATATAAGAAATACGTTCATAAGTCATCTGGATTATTTTAATGTAAAAAATAATATCTACGCATAAGATTATTATCCAACAAGAGACACAGAAGTGACACGGTGTGACACGGCAATCGTTGCATCCTCGTTGTTCGCTAATGTTAAATAAAGATGAGGTGATTGCTATGTCGTAGATGGAAAGCAACCTGTGATTGGTCCATTTCTAGCTTATGACTTATGATTTGTGACTTACGGCTTATTGTAGAAGGCCCATTCTAATAGCTTATTGGTCAAGAGCACTTATATTGAATTAAAATAGTGGTGGTTTCCTAACCCAACCGACGCAATGTTGCATCTCTGTTTTCTAGGCCTCTAGCATTTTGAAATCAATACTTCAGATTGGCTGTCGCAACAAACTTGCGATCCGCTTGCAACTAATGTAGAACCGGCTTAATCGACACATCGGATTGGCTGTTGCAACAAATTTGTGACCTGCGACGTCTACGATACAACCAATGTAGAATGGGCTTAAAACTTTTCACGTGAGTTTTCAGCAAAGCATAGAGAATGGACTGCGCCATCCCGTATCTATGTAGTATCATGGTGTAATAAGTAAGGTGAACCATTGCGCATAATGGCGGAGGTTTGTAATCTTGACCAATCAAAGTTGTACTATTTTGCGGTGCGAACTATCGATATATTTGAAAATTAAAGAGAGGAATAAGAAAGTGTAATAATTTTTAAAGGGGAATCATAGTAATTTTTCATTAAAAAATCGACTTTCTTGTTGTTTAAAATACTCTGATGTAGATATGGAAAATTAATGGCCATTATAAATTGGCAGGTTTTGTGCGACCCATATATTTTTTGTTGACGACGTTCTAAGTCGATTTTATTGGAAATGTATAATTCATCAAAAGATAATACAGTCAGCTTCTCTATGGTACTTAAATCTTGCCCCTTATCGTGCATTATGTTCAAAACATCTTTCAATACACCTGGTTGGACATTGAAATTTGCACTCCAATTCTTTAAAGTTTGCACACAAGGCAAAGGAAAGTTGTTTACTGTCCGCAAGTAATTATACGCTTTAGCGCTAACTGAGTGAAGAGCAATCGCAGAGGAAATGTCTTCAGCCGACCAATTAATACGTTTCTTCTTTGAAGACATAAGGTTTTTAATCTGTCCTGGCGTAAAAACTGTACTCAACGTATCATATGCCATTTTTTCAGCTTCATTTTCCATGTTCTTATTAAGTTGGAGGAACTTGTTGTCTTTTTCAATTAACTCTTTTTTTAGATGCTGATTGTCTTCGGTTAGTTGCGCATTAATATTATGTAACTGTGTACATTTGAGACTGAGTTTTTCATTTTCTTCTTGCAATATTTTTAGACGTTTCAGAGTCCTTTCCGTTTCATCATTGAACCGTTTATTCATTTGACCTCTGTAAAACATACATTAAATATAAAAATTAATATAACATAGTACACGAACGTGGGGTATTTAATATTTAGATATATTGCTATATGTAACAAATTATAAATACATACGATTGTATTGTTTCGGCACATTCTAATGACACGTCGAGTCTACTTTCCATTAGCTCTTCTTGCATTTCACTTTGAATTGGCATTGTACTGTTACTGTAATATAATGTTATTGATAAATAACACTATTACGTAAAATAAATCTTACTAATATGAATTACGAGGTATATTTTTAGTCCTTGATGTTGTGTTACATAACATAACTCAGAATTGTTTCAACATAAATTTGTTACTTACGCTCTACTAATTCTTTGTTTCCTTTCTGTTTCGATATTCAGATATTCTGTTGGTACTGCATCTTTCTTCAACCGTCGAATCACTCGTGATTAATTTTTCGAACGTTGTTCTGTCCATTGTTCCTCTATGCATAGTTCGCTAGAAAATGTCGTTCACATACTACATCTGAAAATAACGTTTCTTATTAAAGTTCAATATAATCTATATCTCTATGTCTCTATATCTATTATTTTATAATTCAGTTTATAAATTTGCATTATTAGTTACTACATCATTACAACAGTTAGTGACAAAAAAAATATGAATCATAAACTCACTGTATGTTTGTTTCAGCTCTTCTTCTTTGCGTTTGCAGGCCTCAAGCCATTTCTTTCTTAAATTAGGTTTTTTAGGAAAATAGTAAACTTTACTACTTCCTTTAGCACGGCCAGTCCGCGTTTTACAATTTTGTATGCAACACATTGGCATATTACGTTCAAATGATCTAAATATAATTTCAAAAGACCAATTGTTTTCATTAAACAACAAGGCATCAAAAGCACTCAGCTGACTCATCGCTGCTCATCGCTCTCTAAGCGGCCATATTGAATTTCTGCAAAATAGTCACAACTTGATTGGCTGATGGTCCCCACTACTTTTAACCCACTGCGCATCCATCGGAATGGTTCACCTTACTTATTACACCATGTGTAGTATCAAAATGTGTCGACGAAAATGAGAGAGAGGGTCCGTGGAAGACGGCCATCTCTATTTTTTTCCATTCCATGGTGTAATGGAAGAGAGAATGAGAGGGAGATGGCCGTCTTCCACGGTCCCTCTCTCTCATTTTTGTTGACCATTTTGACACACGGATCGCGCAGTCCATTCTCTATGTCTTTGGTTTTCAGTGAATGGTTATATATAAAGTTTCGTTGAACCACCCGACCGGTGCGGACGCGTTTCGGTTCGGGTGTTTGTTTTTTGTATATTTTTGAGAAAGTGTTGCCGACTTTGACCGTGCCTCGAATTTCCTTACTGATGTGTGTCCGCGTTTGGTTCGGCCCGTTCGTCCGTCCGGACGCGCGTTAGAGTGGCGTGACGACGTTGCAATCGCAGGCGCCCTGTGTTCGTTCGGGCTTCGCCATTTTTCGCGGGCATTGCATCATTCTTCGTTTACATATTACGACTTTGTTTCGTTTACACATTACGACTTTTGTTACTGGCCTTGACGATTGCCGTTGGAGCGGCTACATGGCCAATAAGAATACAAGAAGAAGAAGAAGAATGGTTATATATCCTCTTTTCATGAGTAAATGGTATCGGGTGTTTACGATAAATGGTCGGATTTCCAATCCGATCGAACAGTGGTACTCAGTGTTGGTGCATTTCAAAAAACTTCCTAGCTTAATCGGATTTTGGTGCCTGTCTCAGGAGGTAATCGGATTGAGTTGAACGGATCGTGAGAGAGGAACAATTTTGCGAATTTGCGTATGAACTTAATAAAAGCAGAGTGCATAAAGACAAAGAGATACATACGTTAACTATTATTGTAATAATTATTGTGTATTTTATTCTAAAATGTATATCAATAATGGAAATATGTATAGTATAGTAAAAGAATTCTGGAAATTAAATATATAACCTCACTTTATTAATTTTTTATAAAATATGTATAATAAAATATATTTTTGCAGAAGTATAAGATTTGCCAATTTTTAAATATTCCATACAACAAATATATCCATCCTTATATATATCCTGTGTAAATTAATAATTTATATAGATATATAAAAAAA
>NW_017280299.1:70362-79698 GCF_001594065.2 Cyphomyrmex costatus
TTTCCAGAATTCTTTTACTATACTATACATATTTCCATTATTGATATACATTTTAGAATAAAATACACAATAATTATTACAATAATAGTTAACGTATGTATCTCTTTGTCTTTATGCACTCTGCTTTTATTAAGTTCATACGCAAATTCGCAAAATTGTTCCTCTCTCACGATCCGTTCAACTCAATCCGATTACCTCCTGAGACAGGCACCAAAATCCGATTAAGCTAGGGAGTTTTTTTGAAATGCACCAACTGAGTACCACTGTTCGATCGGATTGGAAATCCGACCATTTGTCGTAAACACCTATCCTTTCATGTAAATTTTTCGCCATCAAACGGCCCCCGTTTTCACTAGAGTCCCTATACTAAGAGTCTGGCCAAGGTCTAGTTCTTTGGTCTAGTTCGACAAAACATGGCGTCATCGTACATAACCAAAAACGTGATGTGATCGATGTGGTACTCATATATGTAATACTACTATATGGCTAGTGCCTATAAGAGGGAGTGAGAGGAAGCGGTCCCAGAACCACGGTGCGGGAATATATATTTCCCTCTCTTTCTAAGATTACTTTGAGTGTTGTGCGCATGCGTTGGATTGATCGCATCCGCCAATAGGAAAATAGAGTGCGATCAGTGAGATGACGCGAACAGGTTATGCTCGTTATGCTTATTAGATGTGTACTGTACACAGGCAAAATGGTCAAGATATGTTATTTATGTGGCCAAAAGCCTAATGCGACTGAAAACATTAGTTTGCACAGGTATGAAATAGGTATTAGTTTGCACTGAAATTTATCATGAAATTTCTGTAAGGGATTGCACTGTATTCTTATACACATAACGGCAATTTTGAAAAAGTTTATTTCATAAAATTAGGATTAATTTATTTATTCCGACAAAACTGACTCTTTTAACTGTAACAAGATTATATCCTGACGCGGAATCAATCACTTTTTCCTTCTTCCTTACACATATATGTATATTTATCCTTCTATTTATCATTGATGGAGGGGATGAATCCGACGCATGCGCACAACGTTCAAAGTACACTGAGAAAGAGAGAGAAGTATATTCCCGCACCGTGGTTCTGGGACATGGACTTCTCTCTCATCTAGCCATATAGTAGTATTACATATATGGTTGTACTGCACTATTCGATAAAACAGGGAATGGAAGTAACTCGTTACTTGTAACGAAGTTACAGTTACAAGTTACTTTTTTGGTAACTTTACTGGTAACTGCGTTACTTTCTTTTTTTGGTAACTGTAACGGTAACGAGTTACATTTTTTGGGTAACGGTAACGAAATTTACAGTTACTTTTGTCGTTACTTTGCACACGATTGAACACGGTTCGATTGGATACATGCTATTTATAGCGCTTATCAATAAGACTTGAAAGCCCTTAGACATTCGGCCGTTATGATTCAGTAATTATTTTACACTTCTATCTTCCATGTAATACGTAGGACATATAAATATTTCAGTTTGCTGCATATTTTACAGGTTTTAGAATTACAAAATTGTGTTTAAAAAAAATTAAAAAATAAATTAAATAATAGTAAAATGAGAAGGGCTATGAACCCAAAAGCGAAACAGTTTAAAAGACGATGACAATAAGTGTCGAAACGTCGTTTGTTTTTATCTTGTTTTATCTATGTATTGTTCTAATATATATTTATACATTTAATTACATTGTTATCGTCGTTCTTATCGGAAATAAACTGTTTCATTTTTGGCTCGTAACACTTCTCATTTTACTTTTATTTAATTTATTATTTGTGCCATTCTACATTGTTTTTTTTTTAATAAAACTATATATTTGTCAGTATTACATATTAAAAAAAAAAATGCAAAAGTACATTTTTAAATTGATTTTAAAAAAGTAACGGAAAAGTAACGAAAAGTTATTTTTCAAGTAACGGTAACTGTAACGAGTTACTTTTAAAAAGCGATAACTGTAACTGGTTACATTTTTTACTCGGTAACGAGTAACTGTAACTAGTTATTTTTAAAAAGTAACTTTCCATTCCCTGCGATAAAATAATGAAACGGTATATTACATTTCGCATAAAAATTGATTGCAACAAAGGACGATTACTTTATATATTAAAATAAAAATTATACATATAGTAGTAAAACTATGGCTAGGCATGCTGCTATGCAGGGCTGGGTAATATTTAAAATAGTTCCATTTTAAATACATATTTAAAATGGAAATGGCATTTTGCATTTTCCATTTTAAATAGTTTTTTGGAAAACCATTTCCATTTTACATTTGAAATGGAATCATGTCTATCATTTAACCATTTATAAAATAGGTAAATGGTTTTTTTATGTATTCATAAATTTTCCCTTAAGAAGAATCAAGTATCGTGGTTGGTGAGAACACAATTTCTTCTATGACGATGTTGTCTGATACATTTAAAAAACAATTGTTACTCAAAGCAAATAGTGCGTTTATTAAATTAAATAAAACTGTATTACTGTAAAATGTATTTTTTTAAACAAATATTAAAATCTTTTTAGGACTGTACAATGATAAACAACAATAAGAAGAAGGAAGTTAATAACAGTCAAAGCTGGATCACAATGCTTATTATAATTATGTGTGAATTTTGTATACTGCGTATGTAGTACTCCCATATAAATATTATTTATCATTATACAGTCTTAAAAAGATTTTAATATTTGTTAATACACGTCGATCCTGAAAAAGACGTTATTCCTATTTTAGATAAATATTGCGAAGAATATTACTACGTCGATCCCCTCCTCCCCCATCAGAGGTCTATCGATATTCGTAAAAATTTCTTGCAAATACTGAGATACGCGTATATCTCTATATATAGAATCTCGATTTAATAATTTACACAGGCGTCTAAGGTAGGTTTCCACTACAATACCTTACTGATGAGTCCAATAGTGGAAACCTGGACGAAACACCAAAATTATTAATATTTTTCGCAATACATAAGAATTACAGAATTTTAAATACGAAAATTAAAAATTATCCTTTTCAGATTTTAATATGTCATTCAAAACTATTAAGATCCATGATGCTATGAGCATCAAAAATTGTTAATCAATTAAAGTTCGTGATATTACTGCGGTAGTAAGTATGTATGCGCGCGTCAATGCTGAAAAACTATCAGCGTCGCGATTTATATGGGGGGACTACATACGCAGTATACAAAATTCACACATAATTATAATAAGCATTATGATCCAGCTTTGACTGTTATTGACTTCCTTCTTCTTGTATTTTCTTTAATTTTTTATAATTATCCCAATAAATTGTGAATTAAACTGTAATATAAAATAGATATTAATTACAAATCCATAAATATCGATTTTTATTAAAAAAAATGAATGTTCCAGCATTATGCAAAGTAATTTCCAACATAAAATACTTAAAAATATGTATACCAAGTAAGACCATTTTGCATTTGAAAACAATTTAAAATTCCCATTTATCTATTTTATATTTAAAATGGATTAAAAGAATCTATTTTACATTTTGTATTTTAAATACTCTTTTTAAAAGTATTTTATATTTGGTATTTTAAATGGAATTCGAAAGGCATTTTACCCAGCCCTGCTGCTATGATATAATTTACTTATGTCATTTTAATATATTTTATAAGTAATGTATTTATAAGTAAATTAGAGGATAAGTTTACTTATGAATACTATTAAAATTTATTTGTATTTGTATTTTTACATTAAATAAAATGTTAAAAACAACTTTATTATCTCATTGTTCTGTTCCTACTAATTGAATAAAACTGGTGTTGTTTAATAATAATGCTGCTATTAAATGATATAATTATTTATTTATATACATTAATTGAAATTATATTTATATTTTCACATTAAAAAATTGTTAAAAACAGCTTTATTACATTATTGTTCTATTCTTATTCTTTCTATGATTCTTACTAGTTGAATGATACCGCGTCCAAGATATTAAATTCGAGACACTTCATTGGCTCTGCCATATTTTGTCGAAACCAATAGGCTGGATGACAACCTTGGCCAGACTCTTCGTATAGGGACTCTAGTTTTCACCAACTCGGTTTAAACCTGAACTTCTAGTAATATTTAGCTAATCTCAGTTTATCGTACATTCATCGTTTCCACCAAGTTCGGTCAAAAAATTGAACGCGGTAAAACTTCGAGTTTAATTTAAACACTCATTTTTGACCGTTTAGCTACATTGAACGAAGTTTAAAAAAATAAGCTCGCGAAAACGGGTTGTACGTTTTCTTTAACACAGGTAACAATGATGTAATATTTATTTGCTATTAATATTAAAATCTATTTAATACATATTTGTCTGTATATATATTACATTGTCGCATGTATAATTACGTTTTAATATTAATTACCAACGTATTAATTGTGAGAATTGATCGATCATTTAAGGTTATATAAATGAATATTTTCACAGTGATATATTAGAATGTAATTTATTATTAATATAATATATAATATCAATATGTATTTTGTAGGAAAATAATAACCACAAATAAAAATAAAATTAATAAAAAGTACAACGTATAAAAATGTATAACATTTTATCTTCGTCTGATGATGAAGATTTTGACATAGCACATAGAAGACCAATACAATTTAAAGACCGTAGAAATTATTTCGAATAATTAGATGACATCGAATTTAAAATGAGATTTCGTCTAAATAAAGAAGCAGTATTAATATTATTGCATCATATATATGATGAATTACAATTTAAAACCGAAAGGTAAGTTTTGATTACTTTATGAATTAAGGAATACAAATCTTTTTATTTGTGATTTTATTATTGAAGATTTTTGAAACTCTAGTTATTACATATTGATATCATAAAACTTAATATTATTCCATTATCTTTCAATAAGATGTGAATAATTTTTATAAATATATATATACTTCCCAGTGAGAAATAACAATGGAATGGACATCGAATCGATGTCAATTCGACGTCGATTTAATGATTTCGACGTCGAATTGATATCGATTCGATGTCCATTCCATTGTCATTTCTCACTGGGTTATAGTATTGTATATGTGGCAATGTACAATTTTCATATAATAATGTCAAATAATAGGTTTTTAAATAACAGAAATTGAAATATTAAAAATAACGGAATAAATATGTAATACACAAATTATTATTTCTATATTTAGTTTAACCCTTTCAGGGGCACATTATTCTACTAAACCGTTTATTTTGATATCAGTCATTCTTATAGTTTTCGAGGTCGCTGATTACGAATCTGAACTCGAAATTTGAAAATTTAAAATGGCGGATCCAATATGGCGGACAAAATTTTGCAGAATCGTTTGAGCCTTATGAAATTCATTACTCGGGGGTTTTCGGGGTCGCTGATTACGAATCTGAACTGGAAATTTGAAAATTCAAAATGGCGGATCCAATATGGCGGACAAAATTTTACAGAATTGTTTGAGCCGTATGAAATTTATTACTCGGGGGTTTTCGAGGTCGCTGATTACGAATCTGAACTCGAAATTTGAAAATTCAAAATTGCGGATCCAACATGGGGAACAAAATTTTTCAGAATTATAAAAACCGTAGAAAATTCCTTCCTCGGGGGTTGTTGTAGTCGTTTATTGCAAATTCGAATTTAGAATTCTCACAATTTGAAAGAAATGAGGTTTCAATATGATGAATACGAAAATGTAAAAATGTACCCTCATCTCTCTCTCTCTCTCTCTCTCTCTCTCTCTCTCTGTTCTCTTTCTTAGCACGACCCAAAACTAACGACGTGGACGTGAAGAGAAAATGTTCCATTTTTTTTCTGTTTTATTATTTTTTTTTATTTTTCTGTTTTATTATTTTTTTCCCACTCTTTTCTTCCCATAGATGTGTATGTTAATTTACGTGTAATTTTGAAATGAAAATAGGACATTTTTTTTTATATACTAAAATTTGATGTCTATTATTAATATTGTTGCAAAATATTAAAGCGTTTTTTAATTCTGATATGTTGTGTGGGTGTCATGTATGTTGTATAATTAATTGTTCTTAACTGAATATAGTATATTTTTATATTAAAACAATAGATATATAATTACATAATTTTTTGCCACAGAGTATGTACAAAAAGTGGATTTTTAACAAAGTTCAGAATTTTTTTCTCGAATTTGAACCTGCGAAAAATTCTGAAAAAATTACATATGATTCAGGACGGATTATTCATTAGGTGTGAATTTTTTCAACAACCTGATCCATCACATATTAGCACAGCCGAATTAATAGTGGAAAAACGACTATTTTTCAACATATATTGTTTAACAACTACCACAAATAAATAAATAAATATTGTTTTAGTCTCGGAATACATTCACTGTACCCTTACGAACCATAAAATATCATATACATGCCCACTTGTGACTTAAAACATCAAAATAATTTTAAAAAACAAATTTATTTTAGGTGTAACACGGGTGTTACACCGCCCCTGAAAGGGTTAACTTAAGTAATTACAAAAGAGAGAATTTGTATAAAAACATCTATAGGTTTATAATAACAATACATCTATAATAATAATAATATATTTTTTTACTAAATATAATATTTATTTTAGTCTCTTCTTTATTTACCAGATACGTATATATTTTTTTATCTGCAGAAATAATGCTATATCACCAATGTACCAACTACTTCTGGCGCTGCGTTTATATGCTACGGGATCTTTCTTAATTACAATGGGAGATTTTGTAGGAGTTAGTATGACAAGTGCACATAGAATTGTGCACAGAGTTAGCGCAGCAATGGCTCGTTTAAGATCTAATTTTATAACATTTCCGACAACTCAAGCAGAAATTCGAAGAGAGCAATTAAAATTTTTTAATATTGCTCGTTTTCCAAAAATTATTGGTTGCATTGATTGTACGCATATACGAGTTCAATCATTCGGTAATGTAAAAATTTGATTTATTATTTATTCCAATAATACCAATTAATTATATTTTGAGGAAATATAATAAATTATTTTATTTCTTATATATATAGGTGGGCCACATGGTGAATTGTTTCGAAATCGAAAAGGATATTTTTCGCTCAATGTCGAAGTAATTTGTAACCATGGACATAGAAATATAGGGACAGAGCATAACGTTGCGGGGGGGAAGCCACTGCGGGACGGTGCGACGAGGTAATACATGCCTAAGTCTGATTGGCTGTTATTGTACGCATGCGCAAGTGACAAGTGTGATATATGTGCATGCAACTCTAACCTCTAACTGGGTTCAAGTCTCAGCATCGGTGAAGTCCTGACATTTTTTCTCGGCTTAGCTCTCACATAATATCTTGAAATTAAAATGGTGCAATGTTGTGTACCGAATTGTAAAAATAGATCCGACATTTAAAATTGGAAATGGACAAGCAGTGTGAACAAAAATCGTGAAATTATATTGTAATTTATGTATTTTTTTTATTACACTCTGTTCTCTGTTCCTTTTATTCTGCATAGCTTTTAAGTATTTTAATACGTATATTGCCTTGGATTATTATTATTATTAATTTATTTTAATACGTTTTTTTTTTTTATAAATGTTACTCTCGAGAAGAGTATAACAAATTTTGGTTTCACATTTTCAAGCAATATCACATGTTATAGAAAAATTCAATTCTATAATTTTTATTCTACGTAGTATTATATAATCCATCTGTATAAATCTAAAATTCTAATTTGTATTTTTTTTATCTATACTAAGAAAAAAATTTGTGGTGTTAAATTTGAATAAGGCTGCTTTCCAGTTACGACACAAGTAGACACTGTGTAACACGGTGAATCATTGCATCCCTGTTGTTTGCCTACGTTAAACGAGGATGAAACGATTCTCTGTGTTACACAGTGTCTGATTCTGTCCTTGCTGGAAAGCACTCTATTTCTTTGAAGTGTCCTAATGGAATATTTACTTATGGTAAATAAATATTTAGATAAATGAAAAAAATGGTAGTTGATTCAAACTAATGATTCTTAGATCTAATAAATACGTCTTTAAATTTATTAAATGTTTCGCTGGAACTATTCAAAGAAATATTTATTAATAGTATATTATGCAATAAGTGCGCGAAGATAACTTTACCGCACTAGCGGCGAACGCTGCGCACGAGTCGCCGCAGGCGACGAGTGCGCTTGCGTTCGATGTAAGTGCGGTAACGTCGCGCACGAATTGCTTACGATATTTTATGCAATTCAGTGAGCAAGGTGTGCCTTCGTGCACGACTCATCACTTCGCGTACGACTAACTACTTCACGCATACCAACCCCGTAAAATGAACTTCTCGACATTAAAATTAGTGCGCAAAGGCACACTTTGCGCACAGAATTGCATAAAATTTAGTAAATTTTTTCATAGTGAATAAAAGTACCAAATAAATAGTAATTGTTTAATATTGAATATGAGTACATATTTTTATTTTTCTCATTAAAACTTCTATATAATTCCTTCTCAGATTTCTAATTATTGTTTTATTTTGTTAATCTTATTGGTAATGGGTTACAATTAATTTTTTAACAACAAATTTTTATCATTTTGTTTCGATCATTTATTTGCGATTGGCCGCTAAGTCGATGTTACACGATACTGAGCATGCGCATAGCTGTAGCCAATAAAATTTAGGCATGTACTCCCCCCGCATTTCAGAATAACCCCCCTCGCCTATATTCAGAGCTAATGCTCTGTCCCTATATTTCTATGGCCGGTATTCATAGTCGGTTCTTATTTCAAGACTGTCTTAAGTAATGTCTTAAGATGCTAAAGCGGTCCTCTGATTGGTTCGTAACTCCTCAAGACTGAACTTAAGACAATCTTGAATATAAGAACTGACTATGAATACCGGCCTATGTCCATGTTTGTAACAGTGACTTAGAAATAACATTCTTCTTCTTCTTAATATATTGGCCAAGCAGCCTCCGGCTGTAACTAGGCCATTGAGGTCCGCGGTGTTGGTATTAAATGTGCTAGGGTTGTCATCTTGGTAGTCCAATCGCAGTAGTAAAGTACTCCCCAGACCCCAGGCGCCTGCTGCCACCTTGCGGTGAGCAGCGCGTCAAAGGAGTGAAGGGAGAGGCAATGGGAATATTTAAAAGAACAGCTCATTGGCTTTCATGAAGGCCAAGAGCAAACGACAAAGTTCGGGAGAGGGGGAATGTAGGGCAAGAAGTAGGGAAGGGGGAGAATCAGGGAATTCTTTGGCAATGTAACTTCGAATAGGAGATGAATTAATATTGAACCCTTCAGGGTGCAGTCCCATGGAGCGTATCGCGCGTATCGCGGATTGCGCGTATCGAAAATCTGACCA
>NW_017280300.1:0-3673 GCF_001594065.2 Cyphomyrmex costatus
TACAAATGATACATGTCATTAGAATTAAATAAGTGTAAGAATGGTACCTCTTAGATCTTTAGATTTGTGTTTACCTTAAAAAATTATATATATATACAGTAATCTTGATCATACATATAAAAAATTATTTTTATTTACATTCACAATATTTATTTCCAGCTGTAAAATTATTGCGTTAAATAAAACTTACTGTGATTATTTATAGGCATAGTATTACCTTCTGCACCTTGTATGATAACAGGTATTTCATCAAGAAAATCTCGTATGTCTTGATCAACATTTTGATCGATATTAATAATACCTAAACTATTCTCTTTTTCTGAAAATTAATATCACTTTTGTTGAATTTTATTACTTTTTTAAATTAAAAATTGTAAAAAGAACTGATATTTTAAGAAGAATTGATATTGTAAAAGAACTGATATTTGAAGTATGAAGAATACTTCATACCTTGTGCGTGATTAATCATATCGGGAATAGAATCATTATCACTGCAGATTTCTTCGTTTCTATTTGAATCACTAGATGAGTTATCTATAAACATATTATAATATAAAATCCAAAAATTGTAGAAACTAAAAGTAAATTGACCTAAAAGGTTTCTATGCCATAATTATTTCTTGTTGTATGAGTTATTTGTTTTCTTCGAAATCCACGGCCTAAATCTACTTCTGAATCTGTATTGCTTTTCCCTTCCATCATCCTCTTCTCTTTCTTTAAAACACGTTCATATGAATCTAATAAATTTTTAAAAGAATTACTTTTTTAAAAGTTATATATTTCCTATTTAATTATGTTATATTATATATATTAGGTGTAGTAAAAAGAAATCCATTATTTTTCCAATAGATTTCATGCAATTCTTTGTTTGTTCAAAGATAATGGATTTCTTTTTACTACACCTAATATATATGTATTATGTATATATTTATTTAATTTTATTATATATTTATATATATATATTTAATTATAAAGATTAACTGTAACTTGTTATATATAAGTATTATATATTCTATTTATATTAAGATATTATAATATATAAATACTTACTATATTTGGCAATAATAATAAATGGATATAAGACCCAATCATCACACGGTTTTTTACACTTTATAATGCAATTGCGTATGTCTTTTTTTGGCCAATAAGCATACTTATTGTCATCTTTTAACCAAAAAGTTGGGATTACAGAATACATTTCATCTTCTTCGGAATCAGCAATGAATTTAACAACTGAATATATTTCATGTTGCTGCAGACAATGTTTTTAGAAATTCTTAAATTTATATAACGTTTTTTTTTTAAATTGTTGTTATATGTGCTATTTTAAAAGACTAAAGGACTATATACATGTAGTTAATATAAATTATACTTTAATGTAGCTATTCATTATTATGTAATATTGGAATTATTGCAAATTTATCATTAAATGGTAGCATAACACATTTTGATTTAATATCTTCATAATCAAAAGTTGATATGTTGGTCATTTTATGTATATCAACAACTTTGATTGATAAACTAAACGAAGGCTTATGAACAAAGTCAGATACACTTTTAAAAGTTCTTCCAACTATTTTTATATTATTGTTTTCAGTTTTATAAATATCTGAAATTAACATTATACAACTAGAATTTTTTAAAAGAACACAATTATTTCTTTGACATAAAGATATTATTTGATTGTTAAAAATTATTTTTTTAAGATATGTATAAGTTTTTCCATTTTCATTATATATCAAAGATTTATCATCATCTTGAAGCAACGACAACTTTTTTTTATTATAAATTAAATTTCTTTCTTCAGTAATTCTATTATATATTTGTTGTAAAGGATACCGCGAATTTTTGAGATTTCTTTTAATCTTACTCATATAACTTTCAAATCTGAAAGCACTGAAATTATCTAGTTTTCCAAACAATAATACGTCATTGTGAAGATGTAAAAGATTGTGCATGTTATATGTAATATACTCTTTACCATATATCTTTTTATACTTAACAACAAAATACTCAATTAAACGTTTTGCATACATATTAAGACTGATACATTCCGATGAACATAAAATTCTTATAGCAACGTGTAAGCATAAGAAATGTTTATACTGTTCTTTAGGCAACTTTCCTTTCAGTACAATGGGACCTGTATATAATAAAAACTGTCTAAACTCTGTTGCTTTCCAATTGTCTATATCTTCTATACGTCTCGGTAAACGACAGAAATCTTGAGAAATATATTTTCTAAACACTCTCAGAGTTTTTGACATTTCTTTTATATAGTTATCATGTAATTTAATAGAATTTCTTCCCTTTTTTCCAATCCAAAACATTAAAAGTGTCTTCATTACACCAAGGCATACAAGGTGCATATAGTCAAGTGGCACATTACTAACTAAACCAATGCCAATCTTTTCTAAAGGCGTAATACCTTTATGATGTTCTTGTTGTAATTGTAATCTAAAGCTTTCATTAGATCTCAATGTAGCATTAAGTTTTGGAAATGTCATTTTACCTCTTAAATATTTACCTTTTTGCAAACATTTATTACATCCAAAATATCCTGTATGAGATTTTATTGAAAGAACAAATGCTGTAGCGGGTGCATCACAAATAATTTTTCTTAATTCTAATTTAATTAATTTACCATTTACAATAATACCATTCTTTTTTAATAATAAATACTCTTCAACTAAAGCGTTCAAAAAGCTTATTACTGATTCTGGTTTCTTTGTTCCATGATAAACGCCTACAATAAAAACTTCTGAATATTTTGTTAAGTCGATTGACATTAAAATAGGCCAAAATTGACTATTTGATGATTTACACAATGGCAATCCATCAATATTAATCATTAATGGAAGAACATCTAAATTTTGTGGTAGCGTACTTTGATGCATCATATATAATATACCTTTTTCAATACCAAAATGTATATATTCACCAGGCGGTACGTTAACAATATTATTACAAACTGTAGGAGTTTTTAGTAATGTTCTACAATCTTTTGGAACAGATAAACTTTCAGATCTCATTATTGACAATAACTTATTCGCAGAATTATGTGAAATATTACTAGTAATAATCCATTGAGCTAATTTATCTGCAAAACTAATTTTACTCCGTATTTCAAACGCATCTTCTTTAATATTAGTGTATGCAGGTATTCTTAATTTATTAGAAATAGAATTATGAAAACTATTACTGGAATTATTTATAAAATTTATATTATTATTATGACATAAATAGTTATTAGTCGTATTACTATTTATGTCATTAGATACAATCGATATATTTTCAATCGATGATATGTTTTCAATCGTTCTGTAAGAAATATAACTTTTTCTATTAACGTGTTTATGTCCTTTAGTCTTAAAATAATATTCATTAGATATGATTCTACGCAAATGTCTTTTTGTAACCTTTGATAAATCTTTCCGTTTTCTTTCTGGTATCTATAAATAAAAAAATATTAACAAATATTACAAGATAGAAGTATGTAAAATGTACATTAAAAATAAAAAAAAACTGTTTGTTGTCTTCATGACAGATGACATGAAATCTCAAAACTTGGGATATATGTGATTAAATAATATATACTTTCTATTCTCAGGAAAAAATTGTATTATATATATGTATAATATGATGTCATACGTATGATCATAAATAAGATTTT
>NW_017280300.1:6255-19561 GCF_001594065.2 Cyphomyrmex costatus
CATGTTTAGTGGGTAACCGTCTAATATTGACACGTCAGATTTATAACAACATATTAATTTTTTTTGTTTAACGCGATTGCATATTATGAAACAAAATTATTAAAAAGTCAAAATTATTAAATAAATGAAAAATGGTAATTTTTCCTGGTAATATATTATGCGCGGTGCGGTGTTGTGAGAGGGACAGCGAAATCTAGACGGAGACGATTCAAAAATCAACCAAATGTTGCATTGTCCCCCTCACCGCTCCGCGGGCAGTCTAAATGTCCCATGACAGTCGAATACAATTTACGTATGTCCACTTTGTATTGGCAACTTTAATAATTAATAATCAGTTACTTTTCGTGGTAATATATTACAATTTAATAATTAAAACAAGGTGAAGGACAATGAGAGTCAATTCGTAAGTACATAAAAATTATAATGTGAATTTCTAAAGAAAAAGAATACAATAAAATACTTAGCCGCTTTAGACACAATTAAAAATTAGAATATCGTTCAATATATAATAACTAGAAGTAAATGATTAACCAAAAGTTGCACTGTCCCCCTCAACGCTCCGTTTTAGATACAATTAAAAATTAAAATATCGGTCAATATATAATAATACCAGTTAGCAGTCGGAAGTATTTAAAATAATTTTATTTAAAATATATACGTATTTAATGAGATGAGGGATGCAGGGGAAAGCGGAGGCGATTCGAAAATCGGCCGAAAGTTACATAGACTTTACGAATGTTCATTTTGTACTAGCAACTATAATTATTAATCAGTTACTTTTCGTGGTAATATATTAATACTATTTAACTCTTGATAGTTCTGCGATAGTTTTAAATATGCGTCATATCGGTCAGCAGTCAGTAGAACTTAAAACAATAACATATTTAAATGATAACAGCACGGTTTATTATCGGTGAGCCGGGTGAGGGGGTGACGTGCGACTCGTGTCCGCCCTTGCACATCAAAACAATCCCCAAGGCTGCTTTCACTAACCGTGTAATATTAACGCGTCAATTTTACATATTTATTCTTTATTCGTCAAACGCAATCGCATATATAAAATAAAATTATTAAATAAATGTAAAACAGTTGCTTTTCATAGTAATATATTATGTGCGGTGCGGTGTTGTGAGAGAGACAGCGAAAGCTAGACGTAGACGATTCGAGAATCAACCGAAGGATGCACTGTCCCCCTCACATCACCCCTCCGCGTGCAGTCCAAATGCCCAATGACGACCGAATGGCATTGATCCGTGCACGATGCAGTGTGGTAAGGGGGACAGCGAAAGCTAGAAGCAAATGATTCGAATATTAACCGAAAGTTGCACTGTCCCCCCCCCCCTCCACCGCTCCGCGTGCAGTCAAAATGTCTCATAACAGTTGAATGGTTTAAATATCATACCAGTCAGCATTCGGAAGTTTTTAAAATAATTTTATTTACAACATGTATTTCAAATATATATATGGAGGGGCGAGTGGAGGAGGTCCGGTGGGTCGAAGATGGTAAAGTAGTGAGTGGAAGGGGAGAGAGGATGTCAAAAAGTTGTAATAACGAAAAAAGTGAAAATACGGCGAAAGAGAGGAGCGGCGGTGGTGGGTGGTGGTGTCAGGGGAAGGGGCGGAGGGAGGATGTCCGGTGGGCCGAAGATGGTGGTGTTGCGAGTGAAAGGTGAGAGAGAATGTTAATAAGTTGTAATAACGAAAAAGAGTGAATTACGACGAAGGGGCGAGTGGAGAAGGTTTGTTGGACCAAAGATGGTGGAGGTGCGAGTGAAAGGTGAGAGAGGATGTTGAAAAGTTTAAAAATGCGGACAGAGAAGAAGAAGGAGAAGGAAAAGGAGACGTTTCTTAATTTTTCATTAAAATCACCACTTTTCGACCGATTATATCTCCATAACGGCTTGACCGATTTAAAATTTTTTTGGCTCAAATTACTCGTGGCGATGCCACCTTTCAAGACATATAACATTCGATTCAAAATTTTTTATATTTTAGTAATTATGCACCTCCCAAAAATGGACTTTGGTGGCTCGGGATAAGAGACTTGTAGCGTCTCGCAGTTTTTGAACATGGCCGGAGACGCTACCGCGTCTCCTGATATAATTTCTCAAACTTATGTATACCCATGATTCTCTACTAATGCAGATTTAACATTTTCTTCAGTATCAAAACTATACCACGAACACAATACACCTACTTCATCTGATTCATAATTAATAATTGCATATTCTTTGGAAAATTCTCTAGATTTTCCACTTTTACCTCGAAGATAGGAAAAACTTAAAATCAAACCCAAGAGTGTTACATTGTTTTCGGTCTATCGAAACAAGCACCATTCACCGACAGTTATATCATCACAAGTTTTACAAGATGGTGTTAATATATTCGATCTTAAAGTAGATTTTGATTTGGAAGAAAATTCTTTTTCCACGCTGTAAACGATCACTACTGAGGCGAACACAATTTTTATTAAGAAGCCAACAGATAGACGATTTTCTAACAACAATTTCTTTGCCATGCGCATCTGCTACAATAGTAAATGGACTTGTTTTGCTTATTGTTAGTGCAAGAGTTGTTTCACCATAATCTTTCATATTAAAATAACAATCAGACACGCATGATAAAGTACACACGTCTTCAAGGATATCTTCTGCTAGGAATTCGTCATCTTTTACGATACCCTCAGAATCAGAAATGTGATCAAGTAGTAATTTCCGAACATGTTCTTGTGATATTTAGTTAGCAGATTCAAAATTCATTTTGTCTCTTTAGATTCAATATCGGATAAAGATAACAAGTGCTTGTCTCTGGATATAATATCTATCAGTATTTTTAAATGACTTATAGAAATAATTTCGTTCCCGAACGGTAACAGAATAGATGGTTTCAATAACCTGTTTCTAAGTTTTATAGCTATGTGTATGGTATCTTGTATAAAACTATTGTTCGTATATGTAGCATTGAACCACGGCTAATTTGACGTCAAACTCGAGTTTAAAGTACTACATATACTTGTGAAATTCCTAAATGTATTTCCCTACGTATTGCTTTTAACAAACGAGGGTCGCCATCTGACGAAAATCCGAGTACATTTATTCCAAATTTAGCTAGTTCTTTAAGGATGAATTTCCAGCGTGCGATGATATCCTCTGAGGTAAACTTGTCATCAATACCAAATAATGATAGACAAAATGGACTAGTATGTTCTGCGATGGGTTGTGCTATAATGACATATACTAACGAGGCAGTTCTTCCTTCATTGAAATGGTGTTCAATTTCTTTGGCTGATCTGGCTAGAAATGAATACGATATAGGCATTCCATATTTACTAAATGGTAAAACTAATCCTATTAACTGATTTGTTGAAGGATCATATTGAATTTTATCAGTTATTCTTGTAGCATCATCTGAGATCCATACAGTAGAAGACAAGTTTCTTTCACGTAGATAAGATTTCAATTGATTGCAACGTAATTCTCCCTCAACTATTTTTTGCCCATTCTGTTGCAAATATCTGCTTATAGACGTAGGAGAAGGTAATGGAAGATTTTTATATAATTATCTCGATAATTATCTTCTAACTACATATATTAGTTGAATTTTGAATAGTTATTTGTGTAATTTTAAAAATTAATTATTATTATATCAATAATGCATCCTACTTATATAAATTAGATAAAAGTTTGATTTAAATTATATTACTTACTTTAATTTGATTTTTCAACCATGTCATTACTGAGCCATAAAGAATGTCGTGCTCAGCATTTAAATTGATGTCAACAGGAGTGTATAGATGTAATTCATTACTGGTATGCTGCGAGGAGCTCGGCGAGAAGTCTTTATTTTGAGATTTATTTGCCACTTGTCTTGCATAATTTTTTCTCTTTTGATGCGTAACAAAGTTCTTGCTTTTTGTTAATTTTCGGAGTTTACAGTTGGAGTTTCAAAATTTAAATTCAGATATACATATAATACATTTTATCTGAGGAGAGCTTGTTAGCAACGAATTTCTGTATTTCACTGAATAGTACCTTATGTCCGGTTGAAATGCGGAACTCACAGGGATAAACATAATATTTGTCAAAATAGTCATTGTATCTTTCATTCTTTTTTATGAACTTTAACATTTCTGTTTTACCAAAAAGCTCCAGTTCTTCAATATTATCTCCTGACAATCTCTGTATAGCGATGGGTGTGTCATAATAACCTTCCAGACGCATAATATTTTTTAAATATACGGGAACTTTCAGTCCCATTCCCGTCTCTATATACCACATTGTCACTGTTGCCATGGACATTTGACTCTCTTCTTCAGTCTGAGTTTCAATATTAACGTAAACCTTTTTGCTTACTTCGCCATTTTGTCTGCTTTTCTCCTCGCCCTTCATCATTTAAGGTAAGGAAATATTTATTTATATTAGGATTCGGCACTGTTGATTCGTGAACAATTTCAATGTGTAATCGTTTTAATAGTTTATATATACAAATTAACAATACGAAAACTGTTCTCATGTGGAACATAATGAACATAAACGTATGTAACTGTATGACATGTGACTCAGAGCTTGCGCAGTGCTTGTGAGTCGCACTTATGTGCATTAAAGGAATTCCCCAAAATAGTAAATTATCGATGTCGTTATCGATATTACAAGTAATAGTATACATCGAATCAATAACGTGATCGAACATACATTGCGTCACTTGTGCACAAAGCATGGCTGCATATTATTTATGTTCTGCTATTTTATTAGATTTACACTGATTTTATCAGATTCCATAGTAATCACACATGATTTCATTACAGATTTCATGGTGATGTGAATTACACATGATTTCCAATGATTACAAGGGATTTCAAAATGATTTCTGCTGATTGCATATGATTTCATCTGATTTCACATCATTTCATCTGATTTCATGATTACATCTGATTGCAAAATGATTATACGAAGATTTCATGAGGATTTTAGAATGATTTTTAAAGAGCTGTCCCACGATTACATTAAGTAGTTACCCCCTCGCCGTTTTCCTGGTTGTGTTCACTAGTTCAGGAGCTGGATATTCGGTCGGAGCAGGAGCTAGGACGGAATTAATTCTCGGAGCAATAATTACGCGTTATATACTAATTATTGCTCCCGCTCGTATTGTTACGGTCTTTTTCGATATCGTTCGGCGGTCGGTAATCCCTGCGGAGGGGATCTTCGGACGCGTTCGGTCGGAGCGGCGATAGCTACTGTCGACGGCGGTAATTCTAATATCGCGAGATATGTAACGTTCTTGGCGGCTGGTATCGTTGGAACGATGCATTGCGGAGTGCATCGTTACATAGTTAATATGCATTCAATGTTTAATATACAAAATATTTTTAAAAGAAATATTTATATCAATATATTTGCGCAATAAAATTATAAACTTATTAAAAAAACTTCGGATTACTTTACGTCCTATGTTTTTAATATTTTCGTATGAAAAAGGAAAGTTTTATACCTGGTTCACATTGAGTACACATTTTGTTAAGATGGTCCAAATTAAACTTTTTTCTAAATCATTACTACATCTATATGAATATATGAATATAACTCATACTTTTTTTTAATATTCAGAAATGTTCCCTCTTTCGAATGTGACCATTGATTTTCAATTTCGACCTCAGCAAAAAATTAAAAAAATTCTCAAAGTTAGGGTGTCCAAATTGGGCCCGGTTACCTTATATGTATATTAATAGTTTCAATATTTTTTATTTTAAAAATATGTTTTAAATTATATCTGTATCTTGTAATCAAGCGATTATTCCTCGATACCTCTCTCTCTCTCTCTCTCTCTCTCTCTGTTACTAAAATCTTATTACAGTTTATTTATATTTTCTCTGAGATATTCTTATGACATATAAAATATTGTTTAAAATAAACTCGAATTTTGGCCAGTTTTTCGGGTTTTTTGGCCAACTGTGCATCGCTTAAAAACTCGTCTTCCGAGATGCCGACGCCGGACTTCCGTCGCCGTGGTGAAGAGAGAGAAATGTGCATGTGTATATAAACGCGTGATCGTTATAACAATGTCGTGTACGACTTTTATTATTATTCTCTATATAACAACTATATTGAAATAATGTTTTTACTGAAGTACAATTAATGCGATCCGCCAAGTTTTTTCTTCACTATAATCCAATTGACAAATTTAGCCACTTTCGGTCTGTCGTATGTGTCTTGCGTAATGAAATATATTTGGTTAATTACATTTACTTCATATCCGTTTTCGATTAAGAAGTTCAATATCTTTTTTATGCACTTGGTGTATATTTTTTTCTTTTTTAAGAAGGTTTTTTTAAGGAATTTCACTACTTTCTGTAAATTCTGAAAACGAGATAATGTAGGAAATTTAAATCCTCTAAAAATAAATACAGATTCTCTATTTCAAAATTGTTATTTTGTAAATTTATATTTATTTAATATTAAGTCATATTGTATTGATTTATCTTATTTATTGATAATTTAATTTAGATTTGTTCTAAGAGAAATATGTAAGCGCTCTTAGGATTTCGTGGCCATTTACATACGCACACATATCTCAACTTTTAAATTATTTATGGATGTCCATTTTTGCCATTATCAATACATTTGTGTAATGTCCTTTGTTTATATTTTTATCACGATGAAGAATCGCACTGTTAACTTTATGAATATTATCAGTAATACAAATTTTTGACGAAGGTATGAATTTAATATTAATTATTAAGGTGCGGCGTCGGCGTCATCATCGACCCTCTCTCCCTCTCTTTCTCTGTCTCTCTCTCTTTCTTTCTCCCTCTTTCAATTTAATTTATTTAAGAATAATGAAAAAGAATAAGGGCTACGAGCCAAAAAATTCATATTTTTTCTGAAGCTGCGAATACTGATGCCAAAATTACGTCTAATAAAAGAAAAAGTAATGTTAAACGGTACATCGTAGTAATTAGAACACATAATTTACGCGGATAAAATTATGTATTCTAATTACTACGATGTACCGTTTAACATTACTTTTTCTTTTATTAGACGTAATTTTGGCATCAGTATTCGCAGCTTCAGAAAAAATATGAATTTTTTGGCTCGTAGCCCTTCTTCTTTTTCATTATTTTTAAATTTACTGAGTCTTATCACACAAACATATTTTAATTCATTTAATTATTTAATTAATTAATTTAATTTAATTATTTTATTTATTTATTTTAACAACTAATATAGAGAAACAGGGCAATGAGCCAATAAATTCGTTAAAATCTTTTAAATTAATCTATTATATTCCGAAGAATATCACATAATTATAGCATTTCGTTCCAGCTTCCACTATTGGAGTCATCAGTAAGGCATTGTAGTGGAAGCCTACCTTAGACGCCTGGGAGAGTTATTCAATCGAGATTCTATATGAAGAGATGTACGCGTGCCAAAGCACTTACGAGAATTTCCAAATATCGGTAGACCTCTGATGGCGGCAATTTATTGGCTCATTGCCTTGTTTCTCTATATTAGTTGTTAAAAACAATATTGAGCCTTATTACAAACAATTTATAATTTATTTATTTAATTTATTTATTTTTAATTTAATTATATTTTGCATGTAGGCATTGTGAACATCAGCTTAATGGACAAAAATTTTATATGTATATGTCACACGTATATATGACTGAAAAAATTTTGAAATGATTCCTTTTCGGAACTCGGTCTCCAGATCAACTGCACCAATGTTATTCAAACTAGTCACAATCGAAAGACACCGATGACATTATATAATAAAAGTGTTTTTAGATTTTTTATTGAACTTTTAATTTCTGAGTAACTTTAATCTAAAATTTGTAGATGTCAAAACTCCAGATAAAGCTAGTGGTAGCATCACAAATTTGGTAGTGACACGAACATATACGCAATGACGTTCATACGTCAAGCAATTATAATTTTTATGCACTTGGCGTCGCGATGCTACCGTGTCGCTTAAGATAAAATAACTATCATCATTTTTTAATTTACATAAATAACAACATCTTTACTGTAATGCTTCAGTAGTAGTTTTCAAATAATTTGTAAGAAAATTTATTAAGTATGATAATGCTTTATCGCGAGATGGTGCAATTTACGAGATGGTGCGATTTTACTTCACAACCGTTTTGATTTTAATTAATTGATCAAAATATAATAATATAAAGAGCATATAAGGGTACAAAAATAATAAAAGTGTGATTGAAACTTTTTTGATTAAATTAATATTATTCTACACAAATTAAATATACAGAAATCTAATATTAGTCTATTAAAATTAAATATATTATACAAAACTATAATACACGCGTGTATTATAGTTTTGTATTTTGATTATTAAGAGAGTCCTGTAACTTCTTATCTATTTTTAATTGATGATCAATAATTAATTGATTAAAGTAATATTTTTTACAATTTTTAAAGTTTTAGAGATGCTTATTAGCATCTGTGTTATTAAATTATTTGTCAGTTCAATTTGTGATATTAAATTCCAGTTTCAGTTCAAAATTTTTCAAGATAAGAAATAATCAGCGCGCAGTTTATTTGAACTTAAAATTATAAGATTTACAAAAAGAAGAATTTATATAATAATTAAGCATCAAGACTGCTTAATCAAATACGGATTTCGCTTATTTATGCTGAACATTTCTTAGTCAATTTTTACTTACACTGTTGGTACATTTGTGTCAAACATAACACATTTTATATGTCTCAAATAACTCATTTAAATTTTTATACTCATTTAACATAAGATAAATATGTTAGGAAACAACACAGACGTTATGTAAAGAAAATGATCACAAAAAGAGTAATGCACAGTTTGGAAACAAATACTATAGAATTATAATTTTTTAAATATAATTAACATTTATGATACAATATGATAAATTAATATGTATTTTAATCATTTATCTTATTGTTAGAGTTAATATTTTAAAACACATTATTTTCACGCTATTTATTTAACTTTTTATTAAATTATTCATAAATTTTGCTATGTTGACGCTAAAAAAACGTTAGATATTAATTAACATTGTTGGAACGTATCTAGGTACAAGTATCTAGCAGGGTTGGAAAGTAACACGCTACTTGTAACGACGTTACCTTTTCGTTTCTTTTTTTTAGTAACGCCGTTACTTCTTTATTAGCAACGAAAAAGTAACGACGTTATATCTTCTTTAGTAACGAAATTGACGTCGTTACTTGTATCGTTACTTCTTTGATATACACTTTGATAGGTCACGGCCGTCATAGTCAATAAGGTTATAGTAAATTTCAGATCGTAGTGAAATAGCCCAATGGCATAACTTATTTTGGAAAAAAAAAAAATTCCTAGGGCCAGTTCACATCTAGTGACTTATTTACATTATTCGCGTTGGGATTCCCTGTGGCACTTCGAGTGGGAAATTCCTACTGGGAATCTGAACGCACTCATAGATATGCCTATTTGACCGAAAAGTAACGAGACGCATTTCACTGAAATGCATGTCGAAAACATGGCGATTGTAGGACTGTGACCACTGAACTATACATATAGTTCAGTGACTGTGACAGATTTCTTAACCTGAATAGTCGTCAACTTTAACACTTAATATCTCGGTTCGTAGGGCAGAGCGACACTTTTTTCTGTCAGATTCTTTCGTTCCGTGCAAAAACGCGTCGAATGACCCTAATTTCATCAAAATCGGTGAATAGGCCTGTCTATTGCATAATTACGAAGAAATGTAACGAAAAGTAACGATTTTTTAAATCGTTACTTTTAAGTAACGGTAACGCGTTATTTTTTTTAGAATCGGTAACGAATAACGGTAACGAGTTATTTTTTACCGCAAATAACGGTAACGATAACGCGTTACATTTAAAAAGTAACTTTCCCATAACAATATAGAAAAGCAAATCAAGAAAATGGCAAGAAGAGATGGTTTTAAATTCGAAGAAAACATCATCACTGACGCTGAAATAGCGGCGGAACAGAAGGACGTGCGCAAGACATACCAATGTGTCAGGAGGATCACCGGCCATTTTACAAGCATTCCACAAATAAAGAACAGCGATGGCCATATTCTCACTACGGAACAACAACAACTTAATTGATGGGTAGAATTCTTTAAACGCGACGACCCAACAATATATAACTGCGACATCGACTATACAACATCATCGTATCAGCACAAAGTCATCATCAGTTGCTGAAATGAGGTTAGCAATAAAGAAACTCAAGAACAACAAAGCCGCAGGTAGTGACGGCATCGCACCGGAATTATTTAAAACTGATCCATCATTTGAGGCGAAAACGCTTGCCCCCATTATAACAGAAGTATGGGACACAGGCAACATTCCGGCAAAATGAAAACAAGGAATGATCATCACAATACCAAAGAAAGGTGATCTCCGTGAATGTAAGAACTGGCGAGGAATAACCCTACTGAACACAATTATTAAGATTCTAGCGTTAATCATCCGCGAAAGAATGGCAGCAAACGTCAACGAAAAATTGAGAAAAGAACAAGCAGGATTCCGCCCGGGACACAGCTGCATAGATCATATAAGCAGCCTCCGAATTATAGTGGAGAAAGCAGCAGAATTCAACTCACCACTGTATTTGACTTTCGTGGACTTCAAAAAAGCATTTGACACCATGACATGGCCAGCTATATGGAAGACACTAGAAAAATTTGGAATACCAGCCCAAATAACAAGACTAATAAAAGAATTATATAATAACGCGGAATGTAGTGCTCTCTTCAAAGGAAAACTGAGCCCCTCTTTCCAAATCGGACGAGGTGTACGCTAAGATTGCAATCTATCATCGCTACTATTCTTAATGGTACTGGATGCGGTGACGGAAAAGTGCAATCAAGAAACAACAGGCGGAATAAAGTGGCTGCTGACTCACCGACTTAACGGTCTCGACTATGCGGACGACATCGTGTTACTATCTCATACACACAAAGATGCACAGGGGAGAATTTCGGCACTTCAAAGATACACTGCAGAAGTTGGACTAAAGATCCACATCAACAAAACAAAAATAATGCATATTGGAACAAACATAAGCACACCTATTTCCATTGAAGGACGCACAATCGAAGAAGTCAACGACTTTGTATACCTTGGATGCGTAATTGCCAAAGACGGAGGCACCAACATCGATGTTAGCAAAAGGATAAACAAGGCTCGACCAGCTTTCTTCAGACTTAATAAAATATGGAGAAGCTCAAAGGTGTCTAACATACATAAGCTTCGTTTATTCAATACTTGCATCAAATCTGTATTGTTATACGACTGCGAGACCTGGAAAAACACAGATGGACTGATAAACAAACTTCAGGTCTTCGTGAATAAATGTCTGCGACGAATTCTGAGACTGTTCTGAGCCAAAGTCGCCAACAAACGAAGAACTACTGCGCGCATCCAAGCAAGAAAAAATAGGCACTGAAATTCGCCGCAGAAAATGGAAATGGATCGGCCATACTCTGAGGAAAGATTCGCATAACATAGCTCACATGGCCATGGAATACAATCCGCAAGGAAAGCGCAAAAGAGGGAGACCTGCCATGTCTTGGAGGAGAACAATAGATAATGAAATCAAATCTATTGGAAAAAGCTGGGCAGAAATAAAAACGATTGCCCAAAATAGGGTAAGATGGAGGAGACTCGTAGACGTCCTAACCTTCACATAAAGGAGATAAAAGGAGTCATCATCCTCATAACATCAAATACATTACCTATATCGGATCTGTGAAGCTAGTACGACATTCTATCGATATCAAAAAAATTACAACAGTTCCAGTAGCATTTTTTATAGTTCTACAGTTCTACCTAAAAACAAAAAATAATTCCGTAGTTTTAATATGAAAAAACCAAAATTGAAAATATGGTGAAAATATGGCGTGCTAACTTCATGAATCTGTCAGTTTTCCTCTAAAGTACAAGAAAAAGATAAATATTTGCACTTTTGTCAACAGTCTTTTTTTCTCGATGGTTCTACTAAAAACCTACTAAGATATACATTTTCGAAACAAAATAATAAAATTTAACAATTTTTATACATCCTATGTATAGAAAATAGCATAAAACTTCTAGAAAAAGTAACGTGCTGGCCATTCATATCAGTTCTAATTCTCATTAGTTCTAACAGAGTTCTATGCATTGAAATCATTTTTAAACATAGTTCCGACCTCTATATATTTTTAAGCAATTTTTTAATACCTGAGTCCAACACAACACTTGTAGAAAAAGTGACGTGCTGACTATTTCTATTAGTTTTAACGGCAGTTTTCTCGTTAGTTCTCACAGAGTTCTATGCATTGCAATCATTTTTAAGCAGAATTCCGGCTTCCACATATTTGTAATCAATTTTTTAATACCTGAGTCTATCTAGTCCCTTACAGAAAAAAACTATTGAGCACTACTGCATTATAGGCCTGCAACTCACCCTCATTTTCGTGACTGAACCGGCAAAGTTAAGATAACTCAACGAGACTATTAAATATCGAAAGTATATCATATTTGAATAACATAAACGAAAGTTCGCTAAAATTCGCGTTGCGGAACATAACAAAATGGCGCCTGAAAGGCGCGTCGCGATTGATTTACGTTTCATTTTTTTTTATATCGATAATACAATGAAAATGAACAAGTCAGTAGTGAATTTTATTCAGAAAATTGTGCTCTTTAAGGTGATATTTTTACACTTCCGTAATATGAAGTCTGAGATGCAAAATTTCGCCGAAATAAATTTTTTTCTAAAAATTTTGCGAGTTTTGTGTGCTATATTACAATATAACTTTGTTGTGTTACATTTTCGTAAAAAAATGTTCAAACAAAAGTTGTAGAGCACACTTTTTTACATAAGAATACATACGTGGAATATTTCCAAAACCATCGAATCACTGCAAAAATCATTACACATGAAAAAATGTTGGTGCGTCGGCAATACCATGCGCAAATGTCGAGAGCCATGCAGCCCGACAATGATTTCCGTCAACATTATTGAATCAACATTATTTCGATTAATATTCAAGAACGATGAGAAATAATGACACAGATTACTGACATTTTTTATTATTCGGAATATTTGTGCACAATTTCTGTACGGCTTAGTTATATTTTAGTTAGATACGATTTTGTTGTTTAATAACTATTCTTAAACTTCTTAAATAATTAAACCGTATAGATATTAGTCACACACATTTTTAATAATAAGACAATAATTTTTTTCAGCCAGAGCTCGGTTAGCTTCAATTAAAAAATTTACTAACGCACTTTACCGCGGGAAGGTCTCGAGTTGG
>NW_017280300.1:19824-20429 GCF_001594065.2 Cyphomyrmex costatus
TTTTAAATTAAATCTTAAATAACCGATCAAATTTCGAAGTCATGTAAGAACATACAATTCACAACATAAACGGTCAACAGAGTAATGACAAGAAATATAAAATAAGAGCGCCACATGTGTCAAAAAGTTCTTCTCGAGCATAGTAAATATAAATACAAGACAAACAAAAAGAAATCAACAAAAATCAACAAAGTCACTCAGACTTACAAGAGCGCTCAAGAATCATATTCACTATTTAAATTTTTTTAAAATATTCACATATGCATGATGCAAAAACTCAGTGTCTGATTTTAAATTTAAACCATTAGATTGTAAAGTAATATATAACATCTCAGAGATAAGTCTCCTATTATAAAATCTTTCATGGTCCATACTTTTTACTTCCTCCCAATCAAATTCGTGTCCCTCCAATCTATGCTCAGTTATCACAGATCTGGTACCCGAGTTTCTATTAATTTGGTTTCTGTGTTCAGAAATTCTGGTTTTCAATTTCCTACTAGTCTGTCCTACGTAAGTTGCATCACAGTGATTGCAACTAATCTTATAGACAACATCACGATTTTGATAGAGAGGAAGGGCATCCTTTTGAGGTTTAATCAAAAACT
>NW_017280300.1:20544-23817 GCF_001594065.2 Cyphomyrmex costatus
AGCCCGACAATGATTTCCGTCAACATTATTGCGATTAATATTCAAGAACGATGAGAAATAATGACACGGATTACTGACATTTTTTATTATTCGGAATATTTGTGCACAATTTCTGTACGGTTTAGTTATATTTTAGTTAGATACGATTTTGTTGTTTAATAACTATTCTTAAACTTCTTAAATAATTAAACCGTATAGATATTAGTCACACACATTTTTAATAATAAGACAATAATTTTTTTCAGCCAGAGCTCGGTTAGCTTCAATTAAAAAATTTACTAACGCACTTTACCGCGGGAAGGTCTCGAGTTCGACTTTTAAAGTGCATTCTTTGTATTTTTAATTTTTTTTTGTATTTTTAAGTTTTTTTCATCAAATATTGATCTAGCTTTGTACTAAAACGAAAACTATTTCTCTTGCGAGAAACGAAGCCGCCTACATGGAGAAAACAATTGAACGATTTTCTTACAGGACAGATAATAACGCTCTTATAATCCAAAAAATACAGGCACTCGTCGGAATTCGGTATGCCTCATGCTTTTTCCTATGTGATAAATAATCAGCCGAATCAGCCCATATAATTTTGATAAAAAATTCAGAGTACTGAAAAATGTTCTCTTGTACAAATCTCTCCTATTTGATCAATAAAAAGGATTAAACAATATTTTTTATCGGCGAAACTGCTTTTATTTTAATATATTAAAAACATTATTTAAAATTAGGAACAAAAATTAATGTTTTTTCATTCAAAAGTTTTTAATAATTTTATTCAAATTAGTTAGTATATATAGTTTATGAATCGCTGTTAAAAGCAAGAAAATCTTATGTAACGAAAATAGATAGAAACGATGCACAAACAAATAGTAAGAAAAGTGCAGTAATCCATTTTTCCATGTATAATGATTTTTGCAGTGATGATGGTTTTGGAAATATTGCACGTATGTATTCTTATGTAAAAAAATGTGCTCTACAACTTTTGTTTGAATATTTTTTTACGAAAATGTAACATAACAAAGTAATATTGTAATATAGCACACAAAACTCGCAAAATTTTTAGAAAAAAATTTATTTCGGCGAAATTTTGCATCTCAGACTTCATATTACGGAAGTATAAAAATATCACCTTAAAGAGCACAATTTTCTGAATAAAATTCACTACTGACTTGTTCATTTTCATTGTATTATCGATATGAAAAAAAATGAAACGTAAATCAATCGCGATGCGCCTTTCAGGCGCCATTTTGTTATGTTCCGCAACGCGAATTTTAGCGAACTTTCGTTTATGTTACTCAAATATGATATACTTTCGATATTTAATAGTCTCGTTGAGTTATCTTAACCTTGCCAGTTACTTTCTTTTTAGAAGGCTTTTGACGGATGAGTTGCAGGCCTATTACTAGTGTAGTAGTAAATTCGACCAGTATTGCACTACTGCTCTAGTAGTGCTAATTTAGCACTACTAGTATAACAGCGTAGCAGTACAATAGTGCTCGAATTTACTACTACACTAGTAGTGCAATAGTGTACAAAACCATTACGTACACGGAAAAAAAAGATTAGTTACAGCAGTTCTTATTAATTAGATTTCCTTCTCCATCATTTATTGTGTTCTCTCCTTAAGTGCTGAACTAACTAATAATACCTAGGAAAATACTTTTAAACCTGATGGGATTTAAACTCGTGACTCGATCCACGGTTCAGGCTTCTGAGTCGTTCACCTAACGTACTGATCCACTGTTACCTTATTGACAGAGATGTTTCGAATTGTCTATATACACTTAATAAAAATATTGTCTACCCAAACAGATTATTTTGTTAAAATTACTAAAAGAACACTTATTTTGTAATGGCAACAAAATTTTACCTTGTTATTTACAAAACGTAAGTAAGCAAATATATTTGTATCGCTAAATAAAAAAATTTACAATATTTTGTTCATTTAACAAATAAAATTGTATTTTAATAAAATAATTCAATGATAATCAGCTATTTGTGTTTAAATCTCCTTTTTGTTACTATTACTATATCTTTTCTCAGTGTAGTAGTGCAGTAGTGCTCAGTAGTTTTTTTTCCGTAGTGTCACTGCTGAGCCAGTAATGTTACTAGTGTAGTAACGTATAAAACTACTGATACGCAATAGTGTCACTGCTGAGACAGTAGTGCTACTAGTAGTGTTCAACACTATTACACTACTGTTACTGCTAGTGTACACTATTAGAGATCCAATAGTGTTACTTCTACTATTAGAGCCAATAGTGTATATAATACTACTCATAAGTACACTACTACACTAGTAACACTGTTGGCTCTAATAGTGTTCACTAGCAGTAACAGTAGTGCAATATTGTTGAACACTATTAGTAGCACTACTGACTCAGAAGTGACACTATTGCGTATCAGTAGTGACACTACTGATGTCAATAGTGATACTACTAAATGTCAATAATGTCATTACTGTGCACTATTATGCACTAGCAGTTTTTTTTTCCGTAAGGAGTAAGAGTGTGGCAGGAAGTGCCAGTCTATTATAGACGCAGCTGGTGATTGGACTCCTTATTATATATAATTGCATTTTGGCCATAATCGTACTGAATACAATCAATATAAATTTAATGCTAATAAGCCATTTTTCTTTGAGATCGGTCTGCCACGTTTTTACTAGGCAGACTGTATGTGCCATACAATATATATTCAAAAATAGATCCTCGCAAATTAAAAAACACAACAAATTTAAACCTTTCAAAACTAACCGCAAAAATTTGATCCTTCCTAAATTAAAACGATTACCTAACCACAAAATAGAAAACCCAATAAATTTCAATCTTTGAAAATTAACCCCAAAAATTTGAACCTTTCTAAATTAAAATGATTATTTAATAATGTAACATAATAATTTAAACCTTTAATACTTTAAATGATATTATCTAATATAATATATGACCACGAAAAGTAACTGATATATTACTAAATGTGCCAGTTCAAAGTGAACATACGTTATGTTATTTTCTATGTTGAATATGTACCACGAAAAGTAAATGACAGATTAGTTAAGGTACAAATTGAAAATGAACATACCTACATATAAGTAAAACAGATTACAATCTGCATGTTACAGTTTTCTAGAAAATAACTGCAATAAACATACATAAAATATATTTTCTTTGTTGAATATGTACCACGAAAAGTAATTAATAGATCATTCAAGGTGCAAATTCAAAATGAACATACATACATATAAGTAAAACAGATTACAATTTGCATATTACAGTTTTC
>NW_017280300.1:24763-31606 GCF_001594065.2 Cyphomyrmex costatus
GTTGGGTTTTTTAATTTGCGAGGATCTATTTTTGAACATGGCTTGACCTTTTCATTTTAATGATATGTTAGGATATGTATTATTACCAACGGATTTATAGAGAACAAATCAAAACTCAAATTATAATTACACGAGACTGTTTTAAAATATATTAAATCTTTGTAATCGAGACTCAGCCAACAGCTAATATCCAAATAATTACGTACTAGTTCCTTTTGAATCTAAAAAATCCTTTATCTATTACATAGGAATTGTAATTTCTTCAAAGGAGAATGAATATAAAATTAAATTTATGAAAGAGAGAAAAGAAATTATTTAAACTTAATATACCTCCTAGGTCAAGAACAAATTGAGCTTATACTAGTTGTTAGAAATGTATATATATTATAATAATAATATACGGTATATACGGACAGTTTCGACTTCACAGAGTCCTACCTTAGACGCCGGTGTAAGTTATTAAATCGAGATTCTATATAAAGCGGTATATGCGTATTTTAGCACTTGCGAGAATTTCGCAAATATCGATAGACCTCTGATGGCGAGTTGACGTAGTAATATTCTTCGCAATATTTTTAAATAGTATACGTGTTTCCTCTCCCCCTATCTAACGCACCGAACAATCGTCGGTCTTCAAACGCAAATCTATCTGAAAAGTTCTCCCAAAATTGCGCGCCGAACACAGTCGGTCTTGAAACGCAACTCTAATAATTTGAAAATAACGTCCCCTTAATTATTTTTTCCACGCATTGTTAGAAATTATTTATTTTAATTTCCACACACACACAACACAAAGCAAGACGATATATATATATTTGTGTAGTTCAGTCTATTAATATTGTACGTAAGTTATCTTCTCCTAATATCGCCGATAAAGGACTTTATTTATTCTTTACACAGGAACTCTCTTGCAAATTACAAGTTAGAATAAGTTTTTCAAACGATCTCATTGATCTTTTTGTTATTGGGAAGCTCTATATATATAATATATAGTCGTTTTGTATATAAATTTTTATATACATATCTGCTTGTATTTGGCTTACCTATTTATTTTTTTTTGCAAGTTACAACAAGAGAGAGACTTACAAGTTACTCATAGAATATAAAGTACCTTTATTTTTTATTGTGAAGCAATAATACTAACATGTTTGTTGTTATGTGTTCTCTTATTCTTTTATTTTATATTACTTTTCATAACTTTTTATTGTTCTAGTATAATATAGTATGAAATCTGTAATTCGCGATTAAATTCGAACTAAAATTCTATTTATGTAATAATTTGTTATGTCATATATTCTAAATACATATGTGTATATTCTGACATATATTTTTTTGTAGATGCGCATTTTATTTTTTCAAATGTTTTCTATGTGTTACACGTAAAATTATAAACAAAATTCTGTTCCGGGTTTGATCGCGAATTATATGATAAATAGCCTCTTTAATGAGTTTTAGATAATAAATATTTGTAATCTTTCTTAACTTGTTTTTATTTTATCCAAAACATTTTTTTTAAATACGCAAATATTTATAATAGTTCATTCTGTAAGTGAGTATTATCCATTTAAATGATATTTGCGTACAAATTTGGAACAATAAACAGTAGGTACAAATACAAAGTTATTTCTCGTTAAGACCACAATTAGTGCTCGATCAATCGTAGAATTTCTAATTAAAATAATTTGTAATTACTAGAAATCTGACAATTATATGTATATGCTATCGCGAGAAATTTCATTGTGCAATCATATGAAATCATTGTGTGATCATATGAAATCATTGTGTAATTATATGAAATCATTGTGCAATCATATGAAATCATTGTGTGATCATATGAAATCATTGTGTAATTAGTTGAAATCATTTACAATCATATGAAATCATTTGCAATCAGTTGAAATCGTTTATAATCAGATGAAGTCATTTGAAATCGTATGAAATCAAATGAAATTATGTAATCAGGGACAATATTTCAACTAGTGGTTATCCCCTCGGAAAACGGGGTAGAGCGTTCTCTGCCTCCGTCGAGCGTCTGGTTAACGCTTCCCGTACACGCACATCGCGTCGTCAAGCGTTCCTCGCCGCATCGAAGAAACGCCCGCCGAATTACTCGCGCCGCGATCGGTTTATCGCTGCTGGCGTATACCACGCGTACGCGAAATACTTGTATTATCGTACCACCGACCGCGCTCCGCGATTCCCGCGTCCGTCTTAGGGATTTAAAGATACCCACGTATTTGCGTATCGTACTCGCGCCGCGATTGACAACACCGTTTTTCTTTCTGTTCGCGTCGTAATTGATACTTCTGTTTTTCTGTCCGCGTTTTGTATACGTCCCGTCCGTTTTCCGTCTCGATACACACACACATTTGTATATTATACGAATACACGCATTTGTCCCGACACATACAATTGTAAACTACATGAATACACACACTTTTATACAAACACATATACACACACCTGTATATAGAACACAAATAAACGTTTGTCTCTTGTCTTGATATACTCAATACGCGTCTTTTATTTCTGCATTCTCTCTTCCCGTGCGAACCTCTTTTTGCGACTAGTGAAATTGCGACGAGCTGATCCGCGCGAAAGTTAGTTTGTTTCAACTACTTATTTCTTCTTGAAACTATGCTTGTGGATCTGCTCGCAGTTTGGATAAGTAAAAGATCCTTTATCATTTTTAGTTAATCCCACACAATCTTCATGAACATATTTGTGACAAATGTCACACTTACGCATGTCTTTCATTATGTCTTCTTGGCATATTTCACAGAACCATGATTCTTTTGTTTTTAAGATTCGTGTTTTTTTTGTCGCTTTCTGGGTTGCCTTTTGGGCTACTTTTTTAGTTGGTTGAGATGAAACAAATGAAGCTGTTGCTTTTTTTGTACAGGAAAATAATTCTTTCTGCAAGAGAATGCCTCGACTGTTGATAGCTGGTTTTCGGTTCGTAATTTTTAATTTTTTCATTGGAGATGGAATAATTTCTTTGAAAGATATCTGTTCTGTATCGCTCACGAGTTCGTCATATGCTGAAGGAATTTTACTGAGAAACGTTGAATGAGTTTCATCAAGAATTGCAATCTCTATTGGATCCTCTTCATTATCAGAAAAAAAGTTTATATTAGAGTGTATATTAGTACCTGATGGACCAGGCATCGGAGATGAACTGCGCTTCTCGATAATTGTTTCTAATGTTTGGGAAGAAACAGAAGAAATTGATATGGCGGTTGGTATAGAATTTTCAAGTGCAGATATCTCAGTCACTGTGCTAGGAGCAAAAGCAGTCTCTGGGATAATGCTAGGATCAAATAAAAAAATACCACAAGTTTTAAAACCTGACTTGATATTGGAAAGTGTCATGCATTTCTTCCACACCTTGGTGAAAACCTTTCCAAAACGTTACTTAGTCAAAATTCTTTCTCCTTTATTAAGCCAATGCAACTGAAGTTCCTCGTCCCAATGATATTCAAAAGATCGAAATACAGATTTATCTAGAGGTTGGAGCTCGTGAGTAGTGTTTGATGGCAAACAATATAATAAAATGTCATTTCGTTCTGCTGTTTCAACGATTTCGTAATCTAAATGAGATTTAGCGCCATCAAAGATAACAAGGCATAGACCTGCATGTTCATATTTTGCGAAATGACAAATCCAGTTAACAAATGTTTTTGACGTCATGGAACTTGTTCTGTCATACAACATGCAGATCCATTCAGTAGATCATCTGCAAATTCTGGTTTCATTCGTTTACCTTTAAAAAGGATCATGGGTGGTATCGTGAAGCCTGCTGCACTTGCGCATGATACCACAGTCACACTTTCACCATGCTCGTTGCCTATGATGTGAACTCTCTTGACTCCCTTTTCAGCGAAGACTTTAGGCTCTTTGTGTAAATTTAATTGACAGCCCTTTTCATCCACATTAAAAATCCGCTCTGGTTTTCCAAATAGGTTATTTTTTTCCAATACAGCTCATAAAGATTTAAAATGTTCCTCTACAATAAACTTATTCAATTTCTGAGCCCTTGCTGGATTTAAGTTTTGAGATTTTCGAAGCGGAATTGTAGGATTAGCTTTTAAAAAACCACGAGCCCATTTATAGCTGGCAATTTACTTGATATCAGAAAACTAATGTTTTATTTTATTTTTTACGCAGTACTTATAAACACATAACCTTAAAGCTGTTGGAGTTATCGGATAACCAATTTCTACTAATTTCACAATCCTCGAACAAAGGTCAACATTTTTTTCGGTGGATAGAGTAAATTTACGGCCCAACTTCGCTTTTTTAGTTGTATTAGATGTAACATACCTTTGTAATTTGAATCCATAATCTGGAATAATAAATTATTAACAGTAACATAATGTTATCATTTTCTACTTACAATATAATTAAGTTACGTTGAAACAAGGATCCGTTGATAAGGATTAATAAATAAATTAATGCCTTTCTTTGTGTGAGCCATGCACTAGTTCATTGTGTGAAAAATTATTCATTAATTTTATTTTTATCAAACGTTTTGATCCTTCCCTTACGGAAAAAAACTATTAAGAATCAATAGTTACTATTGGCGTTCCAGTAGTTACTACTGAGACTTAAGTAGTTACTATTGAGACTCCAGTAGTTACTACTGAGACTCCAATAGTTACTACTGAGACTCCAGTAGTTACTATTGATGCTTCAATAGTTACTACTAGGACTCCAATAGTTACTATTGATACTTCAATAGTTACTATTAGGACTCCAATAGTTTGAATAATATTGGATCCAATAGTAACTATTCGCCTAAAACATTTCTGCACTTGCGGAAATAATTTTTATACAAATTTGAATAAAGAAATCGATTTTAATCAATTATTTGTTATTAATTGTGCATTATTATTTGATGTATCATTATATCCTTTAATATTCGATGAAAAACAAAGATAAAAAATGATACGTCATGCGCATTACACTTGCGGAAATAATATATACACTAATACATACACTATCATATAAACACATAAACCATCTGTTTTTAATATTTCCATTGAACAGATACATCACAATTATATAGACGTTGACATATACAGATTCGTGGGTCATCGAAGTACAGCAGTTCCCGTACGATTGTCAAGGGTTAAGCTTAAGCAGCGAGGTTCGTGGTACAACTTCGGATGGGTGACCGTTTGGGAAATATCATAAAAAAAAATTAATTGTCGAATTTAGGATAATTTTTCTCGAGGAAAATTTTTTTTTCACGATTTTGTTCTAAAATTGATGCTAATTAGTAATACTTATTTTAACAATCTAACAGTAATTAGAGAAAACTGACCTTTTTTACGAGGGACTATTGACCAATAGTAACTATTGGTCAACAGTAACTAATAATCAATAGTAACTATTCACCAACAGTACTAACTATTGGCCAAATTACTATTGGCCATTTCATCATTTACCAATAGTTTTTTTCCGTAAGGGTTGGTTTGAATCCTTTTTAGTGTCCATTAATTGAACGAAATCATTGTGTTTCCTGATACAATAAGTTTCGTTAGAAGTAAAAGAAAGACATGTTAATTACACCGATGTCACAGATCGTCAATAATGATCGTTGTTCAATTAATGGACACTAAAAAGGATCCAAACTAAGAATCAAAACGTTTGAGAAATCAAATAAAGAAATAATTTGTCACACAATGAACCAGTGCATAGAGAGAGAGAGAGAGAGAGTTCACAAATGCATTAATTCATTTATTGACTTCTACTTACAATTAGCAGTATACATACAACACCTGTTGTTGCTGAATGCGAATAATACAAAGTCTTTTAAAATATAATACATTTTAACTCACAGCACTTTTCAATAATATTAAAAAGTCGCTCTGGTCTAAACAGGTTATTTTTTGCCAATATTAATTGAGGTTATATTATTATTCGTTACTTGCGTCACTTACGTGCAATTGCGTGCACTTGTCGCGGTACATGCTGGGACTACTCGGACATGACGAGAGACGGTTCACATTGAGATCACCATACGACGAATTACTTTCCTATAATTATAAACAAAATGTTGTGACAAAAATATTAATTAAATATAGTGTTGTAAAGTAGATATATAAAGCTACAATAACATGAACTGCGAAAATTAATAATCACGTCTGATTTAATTATAAAAACCAATTACTTACCTACGAAATATTATAACACGACCACGTCGTATTACTTTTTTTGTTTTTGTACAAATAGAATGAATAATATGACATATGAATCGATGCAATCGAGTCGTAAGGATCGTCTGCACGATTATAGGTACAATTTCATGCTGACTCTTGACGCTTATTTTTAGCGTCAAAACATATCACGTGATCAAAATTGATGCTTAACATTTGTCAATTTGTATCACGTGATCTGTTTTGACGCTAAAAATAAGCGTCAAGCGTCAGCATGAAATTGTACCTTATTACTGCCATTTGTAGAATTAATCTTATAATTATATGCAAACAGCGAGTGGTCCATATTAGGAAACTGTCCAAATTGGGCTCAGTTACCTTAGTTTATAAATTAAATGTTTAAAAATCGTATCTGTTTTAAAAATAGACAAATAATAATTGACATTTATTCACTCTAAATATTAGCATTACTTTCCCTGGCAGATTTATTTACTCGAATATTTCTAATTTAAATAGATTAAGACTCAACACAAATCCATCGTGCCAGCCTGTGCAGCCTCAGAATTAATTTTTTTTAGTACTGTTTTGTTCGTATGAATATTTGACGACAGCAAGTTGCCACTTTTTACCATTTTTGGTCGTTACTAAAGATATATATATATATATATATATATATATATAT
>NW_017280300.1:33353-44017 GCF_001594065.2 Cyphomyrmex costatus
CAAAATAACTATTTTAGAAACAGAATCTGTATTTATTTTTAGAGGATTTAAATTTCCTACATTATTATCACGTTTTAAATAAAGACAAAAAGCAGTGAAATCCCATAAAAAACCTTTTTTTAAAAAAAGAAAAAAACATACGCCAAGTGCATATAAAAGATACTGAACTTCTTGATCAAAAACAGATATGAGATAAATATAATTGACCAAGTGTATTCTTCATTACGCCAGTCACATAAGACAGACCAAAAGTGACTATAATTGTCAACTGGATTATAGTGAAGAAAAAACTTGGCGTGCCCGGGTCGCATTAAAACGCAATATTCTAGAACCTTGTCTTATCGCAATATTCTGCAGTATACACAATATATGCGAAAACAATTCAACAAAGAAAAGATGTTAATAATTGCTTACTGAACATATTATAATACTTAGTTGTGAATATATTTTCATGTCCCACAAATTATCAGGAGACGCGGTAGCGTCTCCGGCCATGTTCAAAAAAACTGTGAACGCTACAAGTCTCTTATCCCGAGCCACCAAAGTCCATTTTTGGGAGGTGCATAACTATTAAAATATAAAAAATTTTGAATCGAACGTCATATGTCCTGAAAGGCGGCATCGCCACGAGTAATTTGAGACAAAAAAATTTTAAATCGGTCAAGCCGTTCTGGAGATATAAGTATCACTATATAGTGAATGATGATACTAACTACATCACTATATTATACGTGTATATTATGCGTATATATTATACGTATATATCTGCATACATATGTCTGTTATTTTTATATTTTAATTTATAATGCAAATACTATGTTGAAATAATGTTTTCACTGAATACTGTTTACAATTAATGCGACCCGGGCACGCCAAGTTTTTTCTTCACTATAATCCAGTTGACAATTATAGTCACTTTTGGTCTGTCTTATGTGACTGGCGTAATGAAGAATACACTTGGTCAATTATATTTATCTCATATCTGTTTTTGATCAAGAAGTTCAGTATCTTTTATATGCACTTGGCGTATGTTTTTTCTTTTTTTAAAAAAAGGTTTTTTATGGGTAATCTATTATCCAAATAATTGGGCATGCACAAAGTATTGTAATATTTACAATATTTATTCCAATTAGGTCGCCTCTCATAATATGTAGTATCATAAACAATAATAAAAAGAAAGGAAGCAACGAAGTAAAGCCATTAACGGTCAAAGCTAGATTACAATGCTTATTATAATGTGTGAATTTATATACCGCGTATGTAGTTCATTTAATAGCGTGCCGAAAATTTTTTCAGACTTACAACGCAACCCTAAACGACTACCGCAGTAATATCACTTTAGTTAAATTGAAAAGCAATCTGACAATTTTAGATGCTTATATCTTATTGGATCTTAATAATATGTTGAAAGACATATATTAAAATTTTAACGATGTAATATTAAAGCAATGATAAATCTATCTGTGAAAAATAAGATTGCTAAGAATATCACAAGTTGGCGTTTCGTCCCAGCTTCCACTACACTGAGAAAAAGAAATTGTTAACTCAACTAAATTAGCGGTCACGGGCTGTCAAGCAAATATTTTGTTAATTCAAAAATAGGTCCTGTCGAAATAAATAAGTCATTGTTCAATGTACTACTGCGTATTTGACTCAAATACATTAATATTTCGACTAACAAAATATTTGCTTGATAGCCCGTGACCGCCAATTTAGTTGAGTCAACAATTTTTTTTCTCAGTGTACTGGACTCATCAGTAAGGTAATGTAGTGGGAGCCTACCTTAGACGCCTGTGTAAGTTGTTAATCGAGATTCTATATAAACAGATATACGATTATTTCAGCACTTACGAGAAACTTTGCGAATAACCATAGACCTCTGATGACGAGTCGACGTAATAATATTCTTCGCAATCATTTATCTAAAGTAGTAATAACGTCTATTTTCAGGCGACGTGTATTTAAACAAATATAAGAATCTTTTTACTACCGTACAATTGATAAACAATAAGAAGAAAGGAAGCAACGAAGCAAAGCCATTAACGGTCAAAGCTGGATCACAATGCTTATTATAATGTGTGAATTTATATGCTGCTAAGTCTGAAAAAATTTTCGGCACGCGATTGAGTGAAGTACATATGCGGTATATAATTTCACACATTATAGTAAGCATTGTGATCTAGCTTTGACCGTTAATGGCTTTGCTTCGTTGCTTCGTTTCTTCTTATTGTTTATCAATTGTACGGTAGTAAAAAGATTCTTATATTTGTTTAAATACACGTCGCCTGAAAATAGACGTTATTACTTTAGATAAATGATTGCGAAGAATATTTTTACGTCGACTCGCCATCAGAGGTCTATGGATATTCGCAAAGCTTCTCGTAAGTGCTGAAATACGCGTATATCTGTTTGTATAGAATCTCGATTAACAACTTACACAGGCGTCTAAGGTAGGCTCCCACTACATTACCTTACTGATGAGTCCAGTAGTGGAAACCGGGACGAAACGCCAACGTGTGATATTCTTTGCAATCTTATTTTTTACAGATAGATTTATCATTGCTTTAATATTACATCGTTAAAATTTTAATATATGTCTTTCAACATATTATTAAGATCCAATAAGATGCTATAAGCATCTAAAATTGTTAGATTGCTTGTCAATTTAACTAAAGTGATATTACCGCGGTAATTTAGGGTTGCGTTGTAAATCTGAAAAAATTTTCGGCATGCGATTGAGTGAACTACATACGCGGTATATAAATTCACACATTATAATAAGCATTGTGATCTAGCTTTGACCGTTAATGGCTTTACTTCGTTGCTTCCTTTCTTCTTATTATTGTTTATCAATTGCACGGTCGTAAAATAGTTATTTTTGTGACTAGGGAGTAAAAGTGGTTTTTACACCCGGAGGGTGTTCGACGGCACGAGGGCTGGCGAAGCCAGCCCGAGTGTACGGTCGAACACACGCGGGTGTGAAAACCTTACTCCCGAGTCGCAAACAAAATTTTTCGTACTAGGGAACTGTGAAGGTGGGGAATGAGGTTCATGGATTGTTTTGCTGAGTGGGGAGTAATTGGGTGTTATTTATTTACAATTCTCCGGGATGTAAAATTGCATTTTACTCCCGCAAATGCGGGAGTAAAACTATCATTTTACGCGCCCTAGTACGAAAAGATTCTTACATATGTATTATTCAGGGAATGGAAGTAACTCGTTACTTGTAACGAAGTTACAGTTACAAGTTACTTTTTTGGTAACCTTACTGGTAACTGCGTTACTTTCTTTTTTTGGTAACTGTAACGGTAACGAGTTACATTTTTTGGGTAACGGTAACGAAATTTACAATTACTTTTGTCGTTACTTTGCACACGATTGAACACGGTTCGATTGGATACATGCTATTTATCAATAAGCGCTTATCAATAAGACTTGAAAGCCCTTAGACATTTGGCCGTTATGATTCAGTAATTATTTTACACTTCTATCTTCCATGTAATACATAGGACATATAAATATTTCAGTTTGCTGCATATTTTACAGGTTTTAGAATTACAAAATTGTGTTAAATAAAATTAAAAAATAAATTAAATGATAGTAAAATGAGAAGGGCTATGAACCCAAAAGCGAAACAGTTTAAAAGACGATGACAATAAGTGTCGAAACGTCGTTTGTTTTTATCTTGTTTTATCTATGTATTGTTCTAATATATATTTATACATTTAATTACATTGTCATCGTCGTTCTTATCGAAAATAAACTGTTTCATTTTTGGCTCGTAACACTTCTCATTTTACTTTTATTTAATTTATTATTTGTGCCATTCTACATTGGTTTTTTTTTAAATAAAATTATATATCTGTCAGTATTACATATTAAAAAAAAAATGCAAAAGTACATTTTGAAATTGATTTTAAAAAAGTAACGGAAAAGTAACGAAAAGTTATTTTTCAAGCAACGGTAACTGTAACGAGTTACTTTTAAAAAGCGATAACTGTAACTGTAACGAGTTACTTTTAAAAAGCGATAACTGTAACTATAACTAGTTACATTTTTTACTCTGTAACGAGTAACTGTAACTAGTTACTTTTAAAAAGTAACTTTCCATTCCCTGCTTACAATAATAAAGATTTATAATCTTGCTACTCATATTTCGCATGTAGACTATTTCAATTTGCGCACCCATAAAGTAATAATCCGTAAATGAATCCGTAATAATATATATATATATGTACATATATTTAGGCCGGAATCAGACTATGCATTGAAGATTGAGATTGAAGAGTGAAAGATTGAATTTTGGTTAATATCATTCTGAATCATGAGATTAAAAAAATTCCGTATTCGAAAAATAAGGACCACCCTAATATACACTACGCACAACAATTAGGGGATCACTTTAAAGCCTACAAATTTTATCGATATTTAAGAAACTGTATCTCTGCTTCCAAAGATCGTAGGACATTTTCTCTGGTCGCGTTTTAAAGAGTGAAACTTCTTCTTTAAAACAGTTAATATAATATTTGTCGTCCCATCAAATGGGACTTTTTCACAAAGACCAGAAGCAGGTCGTGTTAAAATTCTAAAAATTTTGCGACTTTCCAAATTTTCACGGGCAAAATACGAACAGACCGAAAAATCTTATTACATGCATTTTAAAGTTTAAAATGTTTCCTTTAAAACGAGACCACGATCATTACTCTAGCATGTCTAGAAGCTGAGTTATCAGCTTCCAAAGAGAACCTTACATTTGCAAGATTTTGAGTATTACCGCCAGCATTCGCGTTACCCGATTTGCATCACAGGGAGGATGCTCGATCGGAATTTGCACATCATGTGTATGTGTGGGTGTGTGGTATGTGTGGGTGTGTGGGTGTGGGTGGGTGGGTGGACGGGTGTGTGTGTGCGTGCGTGCGGGTGTGTGGTTGTGTGGGTGTAGGTGAGTGGGTAGGTGGGTGGACGAGTGTGTGTGTGTGTGTGTGTGTGGGTGTGTGTGCGCGAGCGTGCGCGTCTGACAGTCGGAGATAAGGACCTTGAGGTTCGTCAGTCCCTCGGTACTTTACGACTCCAAACCCTCTCTGTTCTGTGTGTGTGTGCGTGCGCGCGCGCGCGTGAACATGGAGATAAGAACCCCGAGAAACACAGAGAGGGTTTGGGGTCGTAAAATACCGAGAGACTGACAAACCTCGGGGCCCTTATCTCAATCTGTGTGCACGCGCACGCACGCACGCACGCACGCACGCACGCGCACACACACACACACACAACAACACACACACACACACACACACACACTCGTCCATCCACCCACCCACTCACCTACACCCACACAACCACACACCCGCACGCACGCACACACTCGTCCACCCACTCACCTACACCCACACAACCACACACCCGCACGCACGGACACACACACCCGTCCACCCACCCACTTACTCACCCACACCCACACACCCACACCCACACATACCACCCCTCACACACCCACACAGACACATGACCTCCCTGTGGTGCACATCGGGTAATGCAAATGCTGGCAGTAATACCCAAAATCTTACAAAATGTAAGGTTCTCTTTGGAAGCTGATAACTCAGCTTCTAGACATGCTAGAGTAATGATCGTGGTCTCGTTTTAAAGGAAACATTTCAAACTATAAAATGCATGTAATAAGATTTTTCGGCCTGTTCGTATTTTGCCCGTGAAAATTTGGAAAATCGCGAAATTTTTAGAATTTTAACACGATCTGCTTCTGGTCTTCGTGAAAAAGTCCCATTTGATTGGACGACAAATATTATATTAACTGTTTTAAAGAAGAAGTTTCACCCTTTAAAACGTGACCAGAAAAAATGTCCTACGATCTTTGGAAGCAGAGATACAGTTTCTTAAATGTCGACAAAATTTGTAGGTTTTAAAGTGATCCCTAATTGTTGTGCGTAGTATATATATACATATATATTCGGGGTAAACGCGCGCATTGGGTACGTGTGCGAATTGTCTATATCTTAACGGGAGGGGAATATGGAACTAGTTACTGTCAGCCGAGTAGTGACGCTTGCATGCCAGTTAAAATTAAACAGTAGCTGGAACTCTTTGCACAGTAGTCAAATAAATATATGCATAATTATAAAACAGCACGTAACATCGATAGATTTTTGTTTGCTGGAAAAGTGTATTACGTCAAATTAAGAAAGAAAAGATAGATGTGTACATGTTTTATACATAGTATAATAACGTAAGTTTATATTGCGTAACAATATTTAAGGTTGTATTGGCTATTATTAGTACTAAGATTTAGTTTTTAAAAACATTGACTTTGGGTCAAGTGTACGTGGACAAGTGTACGCATGTAGTGATGCACGAAGACGAGACAAGACGATATTTTTCAAAATATTGTCTCGCAAAAATATTGAAAAATTAATTCTTGTCTTGATCTCGTTATCAAGATCAAAAATAAATCTCGTCTTGATTTCAATATTCTCGAAAATATTGATATTTTTTACAAATTTTTTAATTTAAAAAAGTAATGTACTAAAGATGAGACAAACGGTATTTATGATTATTTACTAAGATAAGATCATATCTCTGAATCTAAAAGTATAATCCAATCAGTGCGAACAAAACTTCCAACAGTTGCAAAATAAACTTTCTGCTGAACGCAATTAATTGGAAAAAGGAGGCAGCATATACTACATTTACACGGTTCGATTTACGCCGAAGTTATAACATCGATGTTATGAAAATGGCCAATCACAGTCATTCCATTCTTCAGAGGAATAGCTATGATTGGCCAGTTTCGTAACATCAATGTTAAAACTTTGGCGTAAAGCGTTCCGTGTAAACGTAGTAATAGACGATTGGGCGCACGCATAAGGGTACGTTTCCACTGAGCACGTCACGACGTCACGCGTCGCGTCGTCCACCGTGTCACGACGCGACGCGAAAAAGAGAAGTTTATAATATTATAATAAAATTGTATTGATTTTATTTCGTTGCAATAACACAATATAGATTAATATAGATTATAATATAAAATAGTAATACTACATATATCAGTGAAAACATTTATATTCATTTATGCAATTCTGTGCGCAAAGTGTGCCTTCGCGCACTAATTTTAATGTTGAGAAGTTCATTTTACGGGGTTGGTATGCGTGAAGTAATTAGTCGTGCGCGAAGTGATGAGTCGTGCGCGAAGGCACACCTTGCTCACTGAATTGCATAAAATATCGTAAGCAATTCGTGTGCGACGTTACCGCACTTACATCGAACGCAAGCGCACGAGTCGCCTGCGGCGACTCGTGCGCAGCGTTCGCCGCTAGTGCGGTAAAGTTATCTTCGCGCACTTATTGCATAATATACTATTATATAAGTATGAATAAGCCACTAAACCTAATTAAAATTATTTCTATATTTTCTATTAGATGTTATCTATTAATTGATATATTTCTAATATATTTATTTATTTGATATTCGATATTTTCGATATTCTTGAGCCGAGAATATTGATCTTGGAAAAGTAATATTGTCTCGTATCGAAATTTATTAAATCAATATTGTCTTGATATCGTCTTGATTTCGAGACAAGACAAGACAAGAATCTTGATGTCTCGAATATTGCATGCATCACTATATGCATGCGTATATCTACTTAGCTGCGTCTCCGGCCGCGTAAACTAACTCAATGGTAATGATATCAGCATAACCTCAATCACATGTGCACACTTACTCTCAAAACTGTTCTAAATGATATTAATTCCGATTTTTTATATTTTAGTTATAATAAAAAATGTTGATTTAAATGTGATATATATTTGATAAATATCTCTACCAAAATCTCTGCAAAAACTGTAACGTATATTATATTAAAGTTAATGCTCAAAAATAGCTTAAAAAATGTTGATTGCACACTTATCCAAAGTGCGTTTATTTACTCCGCAGTAATGCGCACGTTTACCCGCAATATGGGTCAAGTGGACGCATTCGTCTCTTCGGGATAATTTTTAATCTTGAGGCGCATTCGTCTCTTCGGGATAATTTTTAATCTTGTGAAAATATGAGAACAATTGGGTATAAGTTGTTATTTTTTTAAAGAAGTATAATAAATAAGCTACACAAAGAGTCATATTTTTTTCATTAAAGACTGCACATTTTTAATTAATCAAACGTCAAACAAAAAGTGCGCGCGTTTACCCCGAATGACTCTATATGTATGTATTTATTTTCCCACTATTACACGGTAGCCCAGCAGCACGAATAAGTAACCAAAAATTCATTTACTCCAGAATTTTTATGAAATTATGAAAAATTGTGATCATGTATAGTTTTTCGAATCGCTGATTCCGAATCTAAAAAAAAATGTTAAAATTTCATATTTTAAAATGGCGAATCCAAAATGGTGGCCGATTTTATATAATAATCGTTTAACATTTACGAAATTTAATATATTTATACCGGTTTTTCGAATCGCTGATTTCGAATCAGATGTCAGAATTGCATAATTCAAAATGGCGGATTTCGAAAATAGCGAACGATTTCCTATAATAATTGTCTAATTTTTATGAAATTCAGTAAGTATCGATTCTTTAATTTTTATATTTTAAAATTTGTAGTTATACATATATATATCAACACTTTTTAAAACTTATTAATTAATTATTATTCAAACATAATTACAAATCTTCATATACTGCTCTTCAATAGTCAAATGACTGTACCATGCACTTCCGTAAAAATTTCTAGATATTTCAAGATATTTATGTTGTAAAAACACAAAATGTTTCGTGATTTCACATTTGATGCGTGTAAAATTAATTCATTTGTGCGTTTTGTCATATACGACAAATTTTTCCAACCTTTTGAACTATATATATACGATGGAGAAATCCGAAGACTTATCTGTTCTGCATATATTTATTGTACGATAAATCGGACAAATCAGGTAAGACAACGCGCATAGGCGATGCGCAAAGTGATGCGCAAGGCGATGTACGCGGCGTTTACCAAAATAACGGTCATCGGCCGGCGACGTTGACTCTTTTTTCAGTGTCGTTTTGTGTATATATTTACACGGAAAAAAATAGTGTCACACTCCTTGCGAATTCTTCATTTTAAAAAGGTGTGTGTATGTAAAATGGGTATTAAATATTATTTATATTTTATATTTTATAATAGTATTAATAATGAGTCGAAGAAGTGTATAGGTTAGGTGGCACATACAGGGTGTTGCAGATACATACTAGGCAGTACGACGGGTTGCGCGACAAATATTCCAGGGGCATTCATGGTTCAGTAGATAATCATGGCGTGGCGTAGGTAATGACGGTGCGTATATATCGACAAATTCAGGAGCGTACCAGACGTTATGACGAACTTATTGTTAGTACCTCTATGATTATGAAAAGAAGCCAAAACGACAATCAAAGATGAAAAATCAAGTTTAAAAAGTATTATGTGATAGAACATTTATCATATAAGAATTATATAAAGGGATATAATTAAATACAAAATATTTTCATATATCATTCTTTCTTTATATAAAAATAATGTCGGCGACAAGCAAAAAAAAAAAATAATAATACATTAATAATAATAATGAAAAAAGATAATAAATGGAATATTTTCCCATTTTTCCAATTTTAAGTCTGTTATATGATAAATTGTTGAAAAATTATTTTAATTAGTCAAATGTTGCAAATGTGGAAGAACAATTTGGAACTTTAAACAAGAATTAATAAATTTCATGCGGACTCGAATATTAACACTTAATTTAACTAAATTACATAATCTTTTAAGAATGTCACAATAATAAATTCCAAAATAACGTCTAATATAAGAAAAGGTGAAGTTAAAGTATTATAAAAACCTACAAAACGCATAATTTCGCCCGCGTAAAGTATATACATAAAGTATATTTTCTATATAAATATGTGCCACAAAAAGAAACTGATAGATTATTCAAGGTGCAAATTCAAAATGAACATACATACATATAAGTAAAACAGATTACAATTTGCATATTACAGTTTTCTAGAAAATAACTGCAATATGTTATTCTTAGTGCACAACATATAAAAGTCGGTTATTGAGATTTGATTTGAAATTTATACTAGACCGTACAATAAAAAATAGTTGCTTGTAATTTCAGAGTAGGGGAGACTGGGGCCAGTTGTAACGGAGATAAGTTGTAAGAATGCATATATCTTTTAAATGATAAGAGATACAATGATCATGTGAAGAACAAAAATACTCAGTATCGAGGACTGCGTTTGCTTCATACCACCAATCGCGCGTATGCTGCATGTAAAAGAGGTTATGTGTATTGTGTTCAAACAAGCCACGTAAGTGTAAATTTACATTGTTATACTTTTTTGCTTTAAACTTTCAAATGAAATGCTTTTTACTGTATTTTCATTTTATTATATCTAAAATACAATTTCTCAAGTTATGTGCATGCGTTTTTTAAATATTTTTAAGTAGTTCCAAACATATTCATATAAATTTTGACAACATCGGTTTGGGGTTAGAAGTAACATATCGCTGGGATACATTGTAACACCATTAATCTTTTATATCTTATGCTCATTTACTTTATATCTCCTTTTTTTCACATTTAAAGCATGATGAACTATAAAAGGAAGACTCAACGTGCACACAAATCG
>NW_017280300.1:44188-61654 GCF_001594065.2 Cyphomyrmex costatus
TAATTAATTATATAATTAATTATATAATATTTAATATTTGTTAAATTAATTATATTATTATGCAGCAACATTTAAATTTGCGTTTTATTTTATAAACCTTAAAATTAATATTTATTAAGATGATGTTACAACTTTCCCTGGCCCTGTTTCATTTTACCCCAAATCGGGGCAAGATGTACCAGTTTGGACTTCTTTATTTTTTTACATTTATTTACATGAACATCTTAAAATTACACCTTTTTGTCAATAGTAGTATAAAGCTAAAGAGTTGTTGCATCATGTGCATTAAAAGAAATAAACATATACATGATAAATAAAAAAATATATGTATTTTTCTAAAAATTGTTACAACTGGCCCCAATCTCCCCTACCAATCTGTTAATGACTCGGAAAAGGAACATGGAGGCCTGCTCTCAAAAGACTTTTGATGGAATAAATGATTGAAATGGAATTTATGAAAATGTTTTAGATTAAAAAACTTTAATCTTTCTTTAGTCGAATTTTTAATTTTTGTTTGAACTTCCGGTTTTGTGTTAGTTATAGCATAGATAAGAAATTTATCAATTAACTCTGAAAAATAAGTGACATCGTTCTTAAGGTGCAAGTACAAAATGTAATAGCGTTTTGAAGATTGATTTAAATATTTGCATTAATGACGGCAAGCCTCGATTGGTATTGTTGAGAATGACATAAGAAAAAGGCATTACAACATAATTTTGTGTGTTCACATCGTCAGCTTTTGAAAATGCGGTGAATCCTTGTTTTATTCTAATCTAATCTTATTATTTATTATTTAGAAGTAATACTTTTCGTACTTCGAGTGTCGAAAAAATTACTCCGTACAAACTTCGACATTATTTCTAAGTGAACACCGAGAAACTCATCAGTCTTTTGAGAGCAGGCCGCCATGTTCTTTTTCCAAGTCATTAACTTAACGCACGATCGCATATTATAAAACAAAATTATTAAATGTTTTACTACAGTATTAAACGATTAAAATTAACTGCTAACAGAAATTTTCACATGTCAAATAATTATGCGATAAAATACTAACTGGATTTCACTCTGTTTTAAATACAAAAAGCTAAGTGCCAGGTATGTATAAAGAACGTTAAATACTTTAAATTTAATCTTTAAAAAATTAAATGTACTTTATTACTTTCAATTAAAAAAAATTTTTTTTATAAAATTTTTTTTTAATTTAAGATCCGGTAGGTCGAACATGGTGGTGCTGCGAGTGAAAGGTGAGAGAGAATGTTAAAAACGTAATAACGAAAAAGAGAGAATTGCGACGAAAGAGAGGAGTGGTGGGGGTGTGTAGTGGGAGAAGGGGAGGGACAGATGGAAGAGGTCCGGTGGGCTGAAAATGGTGGAGGTGCGAGTGAAAGGTGGGAGAGGATGTCAAAAAGTTGTAATAACGAAAAAGAGTGAAATACGGCGAAAGAGAGGGGCGGCGAGGTGAGTGGTGCGGGGAAGGGGGAGGCGAGTGGAGGAGGTCCGGTGGGCCGAAGAAGGTGCAGGTGCGAGTGAAAGGTGAGAGAGGATGTCAAAAAGTTGTAATAACGAAAAAGAGTGGATTAGGCGGAAGAGAGGGGTGATGGGGGTTGGTGGTGGGGGGGAGGGGTGAGGCGAGTGGAGGAGGTCCGGTGGGCCAAAAATGGTGGAGGTGCGAGTGAAAGGTGAAAGAGAATGTTAAAAAGTTACGTATCATATTTAAATTCATATGGACATACGGACATACATACGGACATACATACGGACATACATACGGACATACATACGGACACACAGAGAAGGAGACGTTTCTTAATTTTTCATTAAAATCATCACTTTTCAACCGCTTGTATCTCCAGAATGGCTTGACCGATTTAAAATTTTTTTGGCTCAAATTACTCGTGGCGATTCCGCCTTTCAGGACATGTAACGTTCGATTCAAAATTCTTTATATTTTAGTAATTATGCACCCCCCAAGAATGGACTTTGGTGTCTCGGAATAAGAGACTTGTAGTGTCTCTCAGTTTTTGAACATGGCCGGAGACACTACCGCGTCTCCTGATAATATATATTAACTTGGAAAAAAAAGGGCACTAGAAGTTAAGCGCAGATAACTTTACGCAAACGATGATTTATATAAAGTAACACTTATTTATTACAAAAATTATTCTTACATGTTTCGGCTCATTTTTGAACCCTCTTCAGAGACAATAAAAAATTACATAAATAAAGTATAATTTAAGTACCTAGTCAGTCTCGTTCGTGCACAGTGGTTGAGTGGTAACATTTGTTATCTGCAATTTGATAATTTTAATTTAATACCGTCTAACAATTTGTTGTGACTCACTGTGTCTGAGATTGACTGGCCTAAATTATTCTGAAGACCGGTTTTGAGAGTGTTTGCGATACCCCAGCTAGCAAGGTCATGTGATAATGACGTGAATTTTTTGTACAAATAACGTCAATTATGACATAAAAGTAACGTTATTCTGACGTATATATCACGTGATTATGTCACATCTTATTGACGTTATTTTATTACGTCAGAGAGACGTAAATATGACTAAAAAGTACTATTAGTGTCATTACTAGTGCAATAATGCAGTAGTAAATTCGTATATACTTTGTGTGGAAATTTAAGTAGAATACCGGTCAGTTTTCCCTAAATTACTGTTAGATTGTTAAAATAAGTATTAATAATTAGCATCAATATATTTTAGAATAAAATCATGAAAAAAAAAATTTTCCTCTAAATTCGAGTATTAATTTTTTTTCATGATGCTTCCCAAACGGCCGGTCACCCATCCGAAGTTGTACCACGACCTCGCATGCTTGACCTTGACAATCGTACGGGAACTGCTGTACTTCGATGACCCACGAATCTGTATATGTCAACGTCTGTATAATTGTGATATATCTGTTCAATGGAAATATTAAAAACAGATGGTTTATGTGTTTATATGATAGTGTATGTATTAGTGTATGTATTAGTGTATGTATCATTCCGCAAGTGTAATGCGCATGACATATCATTTTATCCTTGTTTTTCATCAAATATTAAAGGATAAAATGATACATCAAATAATAATACACAAATAATAATAAAAAATAATTGATTAGTAATGGTCATATATATAACGTCAATGTAACATCTAGCTGACGTCATATCGGTGACGTCAACTTTTGGTATTACAAATGACGTCAAAATAACGTTCCATTTATGTCACTTGACGGCATTGTCATCAAAATCACTTCATAATCACGTCATTATCACGTGAGCTTGCTAGCTGGGACAGTATCGTTGTAAACATGGTAAGCCTCCCCACTTCCGGTAAAATAATCGTAATTATGATAAATTCAATTCCGAAATTATTAGTTTTCTAAGAAATTCTGGGAGATTATTTCCCTGAATTCCAGCATTCTTTTCATTAATTTTTCTTTTCTGTTTTTATTGGTCATATTATTGTGTTCTTTAAGATGAAATTGTCATCTAATTTTATTTCTCGGTTGTGATTTTTCATTGTCTCTGAAGAAGGCTCAAAAATGAGCCGAAACATATAAGAATAATTTTTGTAATAAATAAGTTTTGCTTGATATAAATCAGCGTTTGCGTAAAGTTATCTGGGCTTAACTCCTAGTGCCCTTTTTCTTTCCAAGTTAATTTTGAATTGTACGGGAGTTTTTGTAATTAAAGAATTATTATATAATTAAATATATATTAGTGTACATTTCGGGCAATGACTCTGTTTTATATTAGGTATAGTATAAGTAAATTTGCACTGAAACGTATTGACAATAGATTTAAATTTCTCAGAGACTGTATTAATTTGCAAATTATTATTATTAGAATTAATATTATCAAAAATTAATTCTATTATGAATTGTAGAATGGAAAGTTGGATGACACAATATATCTCAACACCATATATTACATCTGTCTTATAACATATAGGATGGTGCGAATGGAAACTTTGCGATAACCATCGAAAATCAAATCATCTGGAGACACGGTAGTGTCTCGGCGCTAAGCCAAGCGCGCGACACTGCCGTGCCTCCTTTACGCGACACGGAGAAATTTCGGGGTCGAGATGATCAGATCTCAGTAACGGCTGAACCGATCAAGTTCTACATACGCTCAATCGACAGGAAAAACTTAAATTGTATAATAAAAGTGCTTTCATTTTTTTTCTACGTGCCCTACGAGCGGAGATATCGCGACGCAAAGTCCGGATCTGTGAATTTTCACGTTTCAATTTTTAAGATACGTCGTCGTCAACGTCGTCGACCAGAGAAAATGTCCATCTCGTTTTTTCGATAATAGAGGGCCTTTGACTTTATGTGTTATCTCACTCTATCTATCATCTCACTCTATCTATCTATATCTAACCAGCAGACCAGTGTTGCATGGTGTATCACATATGACGCGCGCGCGATTTTAATCTTATAATTAAAAATAAAATATTATTCAATATAATATAAAATATTTATTAATAATATAATATATATATGTTATTATATAAATATTAAAATTGAAATATTGAAATATGTTCGTCGTCGAGGAAATATAAGTGTCTACGTGTTTGATTTCGAGGAAGTAAGTGTCTAGGTGTTCGCCTTCGAGGAAGTGGGTGTCTACGTGTTCGTCTTCGAGGAAGTGAGTGTCTAGGTGTTCGCCTTCGAGGAAGTGAGTGTCTAGGTGTTCGCCGTCGAGGAAATGGATGTCTAGGTGTTCGCCGTCGAGGAAATGGGTGTCTACGTGTTTGATTTCGAGGAAGTGAGTGTCTAGGTGTTTGCCTTCGAGGAAGTGAGTGTCTAGGTGTTCGCCGTCGAGGAAGTGGGTGTCTACGTGTTCGCCTTCGAGGAAGAAAGTGTCTAAGTGTTCGCCTTCGAGGAAGTAAGTGTCTAGGTGTTCGCCGTCGAGGAAATGGGTTTGTTTGTAAGAAACGTCGTCGTCGTCGTCGTCGTCGTCGTCGTCGTCGTCGTCGTCGTCGTCGTCGTCGTCGTCGTCGTCGTCGTCATTGTTGCCAGCTACGGAGTGAGAAAATGCATTCTGGAATTTTTGGCGCAAGAGATAAATGTGGTCGCGACAATATCGATCGCTGCGATCTGTACGATCGTTAAAGTCGGATTATTAAGATTGAGGATAGGAAATCTGTCACATCGATGGCATAGACGAACACGTAAGTGAGGTTAGAATAAATATCGACCGCTGCGATCTGTACGATCGTTAAAGTCAGATAAAGAGCCTCGGCAATAACAAAGGATTGAGGTTAGGAAATCTATCACATCGATGGCATAGAATAGACGAACACGTAAGTGAGGTTAGATATTTTCTGCTTTATTATACAAATTCTCTGCTGTAATTCCGCTGTAAGAATACAAATTAATTTCTATATAATTATTTTCTTTTTACAGTATTTGGTTAGGTTACTTATTTACCGAGACACTACCGTGTCTCCAGATCTGTTATTTATTTGTTTGGTAGATACCTTAATTTGTATTCTCTATTCCTTATATAATTATAAGAATTCATTCTTTGTGCTTGTTGATAGGAAAAGTCTGAAAAGAAAAAAGGTATGGTTTTAAAATATGCTTGCCTTTTCTTTTCAGGACTTTCCCTTCAATAAACCTGAAAATACAGCACAAAGAATCAATTCTCTTAGAATAATATAAAGATAAAACTTATTTGATACAGTTACTCAAAACATAAAATTACTTGGTTTTAGTACTTGAAATCTTTAAAACTTTAAATAATTATCTAATAATGAAATATATTAACATGGAAAGTAACTGATATATTATTGAAGGTGCCAGTTCAAAGTGAACATTCATATATCCTTTTGTTGCATATATACGTAATAATGATTTAACAACACTTGTACACTAGTTGTTTACAATAGTAAGTTTATAAAGAATTTATTGGCTCGTAACCCTGTTTCTCTCCATTAGTTTTAAATTTATTGAGCCTTATTACAATTTACATAGCAATGTTAAATCATTATTATTACGTATATATGCAACAAAAGAATATATACTTTAAGTATGTTTACTTTGAACTGGCACCTTCAATAATATATGAGTTATTTTTCATGGTAATATGTACCATTTCATTATCTTTCAATAATAAAATGTATTACGTTAAAATAGACAATTTGGTATAAGAATTCTTTTAAAATTAATATTGATCTTTTGTGATTTATTTTTAAAAAACTGTTATATATATATATATACTGTTTAATTTCTCACCTAGAACACTATATTTTATTCAAGATTTTGGAGTGTAAGTTATAAGTAGTTTTCAATCATGTATATCTTCATAAGTATACATTTACAAATTATTATTCTAATTAATAATTATTATCGTGAAGAAGGATTGTTCTGATAATCAATTTCGTAATAACATTATACCAAAAAAATCTATTACCTATAATCAAATACGCCAATAAACGTAATTTTTGAAAAAAATGATTGAAATTATTTAAATTATTTATATATTTTGCAGGTACACAATTTAGATGTAATTGATCAAAATGGTATTCAATTGGGAGGAAGAAATACCTATAACGATAATAATGTAAAGATATTAGAGAGATCTGAGTACATTGAAAGTTCTTGATGCCAGTGCTATAATCTTGGATGTGACTAATGCAAAGCTCGTCGACAATAATGTTGCCCTAAATAAAAGTACATTAAATTCTGAAGGTAATATGATGCAACCGACAATTATGACGTTAGAAAACAAACTGGTATATTATTGAAGGTGCCAGTTCAAAGTGAACATTCGTAAAATGTATATCCTTCTGTTGCATATATACGTAATAATGATCTAACAACACATGCACACTACATGTTTACAATAGTAATGTTAAATCATTATTATTACGTATATATGCTGCAAAAGAATATACACTTTATGTATGTTTACTTTGAAATAGCACCTTCAATAATATATGAGTCATTTTTCATGGTAATATGTATAATAGTATTTTTTATATACATATTCATTTTCATTTCTTTATGTTTCAATAATGATACAAAAAACTATTATAGTTTGATCTCTCACCTAGAACACTATATTTGATTCAAGATTTTGGAGTGTAAGTTAACTAGTTTTCAATCACGTATATCTTCATAAGTATATGTTTACAAATTATTATTCTAATTAATAATTAATATCGTGAAGGATTGTTCTGATAATCAATTTCGTAATAACATTATACCAATAAAATCTATTACGTATAATCAATAATCAAATACGCTAATAAAAGTAATTTCTGAAAAAAATAATTGAAATTATTTAAATTATTTATTTTGCAGGTACACAATTTAGAAGTAATTGATCAAAATGTTGTTCAATTTGGAGGAGGAAATACCATAAAACGATAATAATATAAAGACATTAGATCCGAGTACATTGAAAGTTCTTGATGCCAGTGCTATAATCTTGGATGTGACTAATGCAAAGCTTGTCGCGAATAATGTTGCCCTAAATAAGAGTGGTATCAAAATAGTTGACAAGCGCAGTAGTACATTACAATAATAAAAGTACATTAAATTCTGAAGGTAATGCAATGCAACCGACACTTTCGACGTTAGAAAACAAATTGATATATCATTGAAGGTGCTAGTTCAAAGGGAACATTCATAAAATGTATATCCTTGTCGCATATATACGTAATAAAATTTAACAACACATGCACACTAGATGTTTATAATAATAATGTTAAATCATTATTATTTTGTATATATGCAACAAAAGAATATACATTTTATGTATGTTTACTTTGAAATGGCACCTTCAATAGTATATGAGTCATTTTTCATGGTAATAATGTACCCTCACAATATTAGTTACCTACTAATTATAATAGTAATTTGTAAATATATGTATACTTATGAAGATACACGTGATTGATAACTGGTTAACTCACACACATGTGCTCCAAACTCTTGAATCAAATATAGTGTTCTAGGTGAGAGATAGAAATAACAGTTTTTTTAGGTTTCAAAAATGAATCACATAAGATCAGTTTTAATTTCAAAAGAATTCTTATGTACTCCAAAATCTCGAATCAAATATAGTGTTCTATGTGATCAAAATAACAGTTTTTTATATTTTAAAAATAAATCACAAAAGATCAATATTAATTTTAAAAGAATTCTTATTAAATTGTTTTACCATATTGTCTACTTTAGCGTAATACATCTTTATTATTGGAAGATAATGAAATGGTAAAAAAACCTTAGCATACATAATGAGGTATTCAAGTCAGACGTAAAGTTGGCAACTGTTGGTGTATGTTTACTTTGATGAACCTGGCACCTTCAATAATATATGAGTCATTTTTCATGGTAATATGTATAATAGTATTTTTTATATACGTATTCATTTCCATTTCATTATCTTTCAATAATAATATAAAAGCTATTATAGTTTGATCTCTCACCTAGAACACTATATTTGATTCAAGATTTTAGAGTGTAAGTTAACAAGTTTTCAATCACGTATATTTTCATAAATATACGTTTACAAATTATTATTCTAATTAATAATTAATATCGTGATTGTTCTGATAATCAAATACGCTAATAAACGTAATAAGTGTTTTGGTATAATGTTATTAAGAAATTGATTATCAGAACAAAAACGATATTAATTATTAATTAGAATAATACACTGCGCAACAAAATTAACGCAACACTGTTTCACTATGGAAAAATAGGCAAAATTCAAGATAGCATAACTTCGTCAAAAATCATCGTACTGAGATGTTTAAAAAAGCATTTTACAGCTTGAAACCTCTACTTTTCAGACCGTTACTTGAAAAAATGATCTCACGGAGATTTTATAAAGTTACACAAACATGAATGAAGATATGTCAGATCTCAAAATTTTTTATGAAATTTGAAAGTTCCACGGGGCGGCCTAAAAATTGTACGCTGATGCGATTCACATCATTCGAAAGAGCGAATCTTTACCTTTAATTTGTTTTTTTACGAAGTGTGTGCGCGCGCGCGCGCGCGTGCTTGCGTGTGAAGTGCATGGATGTCATTTACACTTCAAAATCGAGTATTACCGCCTCGTCTTCGGATGACTTCTTGCAAGCGCTCACGCATATTGATGCAAGATCTAATTGCAGCTTGAGGTATTTCCCACCATATTCGGTGCAATGCTGCTTCCAGTTCTTGGAGATTCGTTGGCGGTCTTTCCAAATTGCGTACTCTTCGTCCCATCATATCCCAAACATGTTCGATGGGATTTAAATCCGCGCTTACCGGTGGATGTGGTAGCACCTCGATGTTGTTTTCTTCGAGGAAGTTAAGGACTATTCTAGCGGTATGTGGTCGAGCATTATCCTGCATTAGAATGAAATTGCGTCCCACTCGACGACGCATCGGAATGACGTGAAGACGCAAAATTTCCTCCACATAGCGTATAGCTGTTATTCCAGGAGATGGTAAGGTGACGAGGTTCGTGCGTCTATGTGTTGATATTCCACCCCATACCATAATGGAACACCACCAAACGCTCGGACAGGTTCGATACAATTTTGTTCATAACGATGCCTATGATGACGCCAAACACGAATTCTTGCATCAGAACTGAAGAGGCAAAACCGTGATTCATCAGTGAATAGTACGTTGTTCCACTGTCTCGCGGTCCAATTTTGATAAATGTGAGCATACTCTAAACGGGCACGTTGATGAGCCACAGATAACATTGGCGCTCGAGCACGAGCCCGCGATCTCAAGCCTCTTTCGTGTAAACGCCTTCTGATCGTTTGAACGCTGATTCGTCGGTGCGGAAGAATTTCGCTTACAATTTGTCGCGCAGACATTGTTCGATTTCGCATTGTCACGTTAACGATGTTGCGATCCTCACGAGTTGATGTTACTCGTCTTCGACCTTGTCCGCTTCTTCGACAAAATCTTCCTGTTTGTTGGTAACGAGCGTGAACTCTACTGATGGAGGAACGATTAATACCCATTCTCCTTGCAATATGACTCTGGCTCAGACCTTCTTCCAAAAGAGCAATAATTTGTGCACACTGAACTGCATTTAATCGAGGCATTGTTACGACTCTGTTTTTTTGAACGGTAACTTCAATTAATTCAAACTAAAGAAAGTTTAAACTGAAGTAAGCGCTGTACCGCAAGTGCTGTTCGAACGATAACTTCAGTTAATTCAAAGGGAAGGAAGTTTAAACTGAAGTAAGCGCTGTACCGCAAGTGCTGTTCGAACGATAACTTCAGTTAATTCAAAGGAAAGGAAGTTTAAACTGAAGTAAGCGCTGTACCGCAAGTACTGTTCGAACAGCACTTCAGTTTAAACTTTCTTTAGTCACACACACACACACACGCACGCACGCACGCACGCACGCACGCACGCACGCACGCACGCGCACACACGCGCGCGCGCGCGCGCGCGAGGTGTAAGTCCGACCGTGTAATCTCCCCGTGGTACACCTCGGGTAATGCTAATACCGGCGGCAAAATTTTTAGAAATTTTCAGAGAAAGACTACATAATGCATTATTCATTTCAAATCACTCAGTGAAAGAAATTGTAGCATAATAAAAAATTTAAAACAGAAAATGTTAAACTGTATTTACAATTAAAGAAATTTGTTGTGACTTTAAAAAGTTTTTTCGTACACCGCTTTGCGACCATTCTTCACGGAGATATGTGAAATTTGAATTTGGTTCTTTTTAATGATGATTTTAAGTGTCTTTAATTTTGTTCGATAGTTGCATGCAAACTTCAAGATACAATAACTTCGTCAAAAATCATCGTATTGGGATGTTTAAAAAAGCATTTTAAAGCTTAAAATCTCTACTTTTCAGATCGGTACTTGGAAAAACGGTTTTACTGATATTTCGTGAAGTTACATAAACATAAATAAAAGTGCGTCAAACCTGAAAATTTTTACGAAATTTGAGAAGTTCCACCGCACGAAATAAAAATTGTGCACAAATGTGGTTTACATCATTCGAAAGAGCGAATCTTCACCTTTAATTTGTTTTTTCACGAAGCTCCGTACGATTTTTTTTTACCGAGTTATTCAACATTGAAGCAAAAGAGTCATTTTTGCTTCAACGTTGAATAACTCGGTGAAAAAAAATCGTACGGAGCTTCGTAAAAAAAAAATTAAAGGTAAAGATTCGCTCTTTCGAATGATGTGAATCGCATCAGCGTACAATTTTTAGGTCGCCCCGTGGAACTTTCAAATTTCATAAAAAATTTTGAGATCTGACATATCTTCATTCATGTTTGTGTAACTTTATAAAATCTCCGTGAGATTCATTTTTTTAAGTAACGGTCTGAAAAGTAGAGGTTTCAAGCTGTAAAATGCTTTTTTAAACATCTCAATACGATGATTTTTGACGAAGTTATGCTATCTTGAATATTGCCTATTTTTGCATAGTGAAACAGTGTTGCGTTAATTTTGTTGCGCAGTGTATTTTGAAAATGTATACTTATGAAGATACACGTGATTGAAAACTGTAACTCACACTCTAAAATCTTGAATCAAATATAGTGTTCTAGGTGAGAGATCGAAATAACAGCTTCTTATATTTCAAAAATGAATATCAAAAGATGAGTATTAATTTCAAAAGAATTCTTATCTGCTCCACAATCTTGAATCAAATATGAATATGTATGAATATAGTTTTAATTAAAAGTCTTTAATCTTTTACTAGTCAAATTTCTAATTTTTGTTTGAAATTCCAGTTTTGAGTTGGTTATATAAAATCCTATGTAGTATTATTATGAAACTAATTAGTTCATAAACTTTTTGAAAAAAAATGACTGAAATTATTTAAGTTATATATTTATATATTTTGCAGGTACACAATTTAAAGGTAATTGATCAAAATGGTGTTCAATTGTGAGGAGGAAATACCGTAAAGACACTAGATGATCAAGGGACAATTGACAAAAAATACAATGTACTTAACAACAGTCAGTATATATTAGAAACGATAATAATATAAAGATATTAGATCCGAGTACATTGAAAGTTCTTAATGCCAGTGCTACAATCTTGGACTTACATTAGACGAGGCCAGTATACATTATCCCAACTTTATGTCTGATTTGACTCAGACTAACTCCAACATGTACTTGAATACTTCATTATGTATATGCCAAGGTTAATTTTTTATATATAAGAATTCTTTTAAAATTAATACTCATTTTTTGTGATTTATTTTTAAAGTATGAAAAACTGTTATTTGATAATTGTTTTGATAGTTATTTCTCTCACCTAGAACACTATGTTTGATTCAAGGTTTTGGAGTGTAAGTTAACAAGTTTTCACGTATATCTTCATAAGTATACGTTTACAAATTATTATTCTAATTAATAATTAATAGCGTGAGAAGAAGTATTGTTCTGATAATCAATTTCGTAATAACATTATACCAAAAAAATTTATTACATTTATTAGCATATTTGATTACATGTGTGTAATATTTTGATATTGGAATAATACATATTCACTTTCATTGCATTTTCTTTCAATAATAAAATGTATTATGTTAAAATATTTTAGGGAACATCAATGTAAAACATATGGAAAAATACCGTTCGGATACCATTACCAAGGAAGAGAAATCAATAAATTTCTTAATACTAAATATTTCTGTGATATGACTTCAGGTTCGTTATTGTATGTTTCTTTCTAATGTTCAGTATTAACAACTTTATTATGATTTCTCTTTCTTGGTGATGGTATCCGAATGGTGCTTTTCTAGTATGTTTACATTGATGTTCTCTAAAATATTTTAACATAATACATTTTATTATTGAAAGATAGTATATGCAATGGAAGAGAATATGTATTAATTCCAATGTCAAAATCTATTACATATATATAATCAAATACGCTAATGAACGTAATAAGTGATATTCTTGGGAATCTTATTTTTTACCTATTTTAATTTATTATTATTACCTTAACATCACGTCGTTAAATTCTAATATATGTCTTTCAACATATTATTAAGATTCATAAGATGCTATAAGCATCAAAATTGTTAGATTACTTGTCAATTTAACTAATTGTAAGTGACATTACTGTGATAGTAAGTATGTATGCGTCAATGCTGAAAAACTATCAGCGTCGCGAATTTTGGGGGGATTACATACGCAGTATGTAAAATTCACACAATTATAATAAGCACTGTGATCCAGCTTCGACCGTTATTGGCTTCTTCTTCTTGTTTATTATTGTTTATCAATTGTACGGTCTTAAAAAGATTTTAGTATAACGTAACAAGTGTTTTGGTATAATGTCATTACAAAATTGATTAATAGAACAATCGTTAGTCACAATATTAATTATTAATTATAATAATAGTTTGTAAACGTATACTTATGAAGATACACGTGATTGAAAACTGGTTAACTCATACACATGAGAGCTCACAAAAGATCAGTATTAATTTCAAAAGAATTCTTATGTACTCCAAAATCTTGAATCAAATATTAGTATTCTAGGTGAGAGATCAAAATAACAGTTCTTTATATCTCAAAAATGAATCAGAAAAGATCAGTATTAACTTCAAAAGAAATCTTATTAAATTGTCTTACCATATTGTCTATTTTAACGTAATACATTTTATTATTGGAAGATAATGAAATGGTAAAAAACCTTGGCATATATAATGATATTCAAGTCAGACGTAAAGTTGAGAACTGTTGGTGTATGTTACTTTAAACTGGCACCTTCAATAATATATGAGTCATTTTTCATGGTATTTCATTATCTTTCAATAATAATAAAATGTATTACGTTAAAATAGGCAATTTGGCATAAGAATTCTTTTAAAATTAATACTGATCTTTTGTGATTTATTTTTAAAATATAAAAAACTGTTATAGTTTGATCTCTGACCTAGTTCAAGGTTTTGGAATGTAAGTTAACCAGTATTCAGTCACGTATATCTTCATAAGTATACGTTTACAAATTATTATTCCAATTAATAATTAATATTGTAAGAAAGGATTGTTCTGATAATCAATTTCGTAATAACATTATACCAAAAAAATTTATTACGTTTATTAACATCGTATTTGATTATACGTATGTAATACTGATTCGAACATGTACTTGAATATATTCATTTCCATTTCATTATTTTTCAATAATAAAATGTATTACGTTAAAATAGTTTGGTATAAGAATTTTAAAATTAATATTGATATCTTATGGATTTTTAAAATATAAAGAACCGTTATAGTTTGATCTCTCACTTAGAACACTATATTTGATTCAAGATTTTGAAGTGTATGTTAAACATGTGATACTATCTTTATTCTAATTTTTGTTTGAAATTCCGGTTTTGAGTTGGTTATACCAAGTTAAATTCTATCTTTAAAAACCCATGTAAAAACCATACTATTATTTAAATTCTATTAAATTAAAAAGTAAAACCCATTTGGTACTATCTTCATAAACTTACCTTTTTTTAAAAAAAAAGGTAAAAAAAAAGCGCTAAGAGTGGGTGCTGCTGGTCAAAAAACATTTCGGCCAGTTTCACCAACGCCAATTACTTAATCGACTGTAAAACTGACTAATCACATTTGCTGTTTAGTAGAACCATCTTTTTTAAAAACCTACGTGATATCCTTATTCAATCAAAAAAATATAATATAAAATAACCTATTTATTTAACATTGTACATTGGTATAAAGGCAATAGAGTCATAGTGTTAGTTGTAATTTAACAATACTTATTAAATCTAATTCATAATCCAATGATCACGATCTATTCCGGACGTTTCGGCAATAGTTTCTTGCCATCTTCAGCAATGATATTTATATTCATGTTTCGATTGAAAAATTAATATATCCAAGAATAAGCACAACCCTCGGCCAATGAAGTTCTTCAGCTACTTGGTTACGGTATTGTTGTCTAAATCCTTAGATTGGCGCAAGAAATATTTATATATGTATGAAACGAAAGCAGCCTCTTTCAACCAGCATTCTTATTATTGTGATCGGAATAGATCAGTTTAAATTCAACAGTCATAAGAACATGACACTATCAATATGTGGATTAAGTATTTATTGGATCAAAAAATAGTTCTGTAATTAATTTGATGTATTCCGATCACAATAATAAGAATGATGGTTGAAAGAGGCTGCTTTTGTTTCATACATACATAAATATTTCTTGCGATAATCTGAGGATTCAGTCAACAATACCGTAACCAAGAAGCTGAAGAACATCATTGGCCGAGGGTTGTGCTTTTTCTTGGATATATTAATTTTTCTATCGAAACATGAATATATATATCATCGTTGAAGATGACAAGAAACTTTTGCCGAAACGTCAGGAATAGATTGCGATCATTGATTGCGAATTAGATTGAATAAGTATTGTTAAATTACAACTAACACTATGACTCTATTGCCTTTATACCAATGTACAATATTAAATACATAGATTATTTTATATTATATTCTTTGATTTAATTGTGAGAGTCGTTAACTTGATATTATTGCAATATTTTAAAGTTTTTTTTAAACTATTATCCTTATTTACTTAAATTTAATGACATGTATCATTTGTATAAAAGTTTTGATATTAATAGTCGGCGCCAAGTTAAATTCTACCTTATTACTTAATTAATTTTAATGACATTTATCATTTGTATAAAAGACCATATAATATGGATTTTTCCCATAAAATATATCGTTTAATTAACTAGTCTTTAAAAATTCTATCTCTAAAGATCTAAGAGATACCATCCTTACACTCATTTAATTCTAATGACATGTATCATTTGTATGTATATATAAACTTACCTTTTTAAAAAAAAGGTAGAAAAAAGCGCTAAGAGTGGGTGCTGCTGATCAAAAAACCATTTGGGCCAGTTTCACTAACGTCAATTACTTAATCAACTGTGAAACTGACCAATCACATTTGCTATTTAGTATAACGATCTTTAAAAACCTACGTGATATTACCCTTATTTACTTAATTCTAATGACATGTATCATTTGTATAAAAGATTTGATATCGATAGTCGGCGCCAAGTTACTCTACCTTATTACTTACTTAATTTTAATGACATTTATCATTTGTATACAAGATTTGATATCAACAGTCGGTGCCAAGTTAAATTCTACCAAATTAAAAGTAAAACACAAGTGGTACCTTTAATCTTTAAGAACCCATATAGTACTATTATTTAAATTCTACTAATTTAAAAAGTAAAACCCATGTGGTTCTATCTTTACCTTCATACAATGAAACCTAAGTATATGCTTTTATATTCTTATCAAAAGATCTTTCTATTCGAAACCAAGTGACTTAATTATTCTTTAAAAAAATTATATCACAATTAATTTAAAAACAAAATGAAAAAAATTTATTTAAATAGAAAAATTTTTTATGTAAAAACACTTCGCGCTGCTAGTCCTCGATCTCGATGTAATAAAATACAATAATAAAGATAAGAAACATTTTCACGAGAATTAAAGTATTTAGTGTGCATATATTCGTGTATATGTATGTGCGAATGAATTGTATCTCAATCCCAATATAATAACATCATAATAAAATTATATATGGATGTAACATTTTGTATAAAAGAGATTAAAAACTACGAGAGTTAAAGTATACAGTCTGTATGTATATTCGCGTACAGTATATGCGAGTGAAATACATAAAAAAAGAAAAGTAAGCTGTATTTATTAAATGTAGCATTTAGAATATGTTTACTATAATTTTTAATCATTACCCTTAAATATTTGTATCAATTCTTATAGCTTTCAGATAGCTTTCATTGTTTTTCTTATTCGCGAAGTGTTTTTACATAAAAAATTTTTCTATTTAAATAAATCTTTTTCATTTTGTTTTTAAATTATTTGTGATATAATTTTTTAAAGAAGAATTAAGTCACTTGATTTCGAATAGGAAAATCTTTTAATAAGAATACAAAGGCATATACTTAGGTTTCATTGTATGAAGATAAAGATAGTACCACATGGGTTTTACTTTTTAAATTAGTAGAATTTAAATAATAGTACTATATGGGTTCTTAAAGATTAAAGGTACCACTTGTGTTTTACCTTTAATTTGGTAGAATTTAACTTGGCGCCGACTGTTGATATCAAATCTTGTATACAAATGTTAAATGTCATTAAAATTAAGTAAGTAATAAGGTAGAGTAACTTGGCGCCGACAATTGATATCAAATCTTTTACACAAATGATGCATATCATTGATTTAAGTAAATAATAAGGATAATACAACGTAGGTTTTTAAAGATTAGAATTTAACTTGGCGCCGACTATTGATATCAAATCTTTTATACAAATGATACATGTCATTAGAATTAAGTAAATAAGGGTAATATCACGTAGGTTTTTAAAGGTCGTTCTACTAAATAGCAAATGTGATTGGTCAGTTTCACAGTTGATTAAGTAATTGACGTTGGTAAAACTGGCCCAAATGGTT
>NW_017280300.1:62214-116355 GCF_001594065.2 Cyphomyrmex costatus
GGCGGGGGGAGGGAGAGGGGCGGGGGAGGAGGTCCGGCGGATCGAAGATGGTCGACTTGTAGCGTCTCTCAGTTTTTGAACATGGCCGGAGACACTACCGCGGCTCCTGATGAATACCAACTTCGCAAGATAATATATCTATAGATATATAAAGAAAAGGATTCTACATTTTTTTATAGACGTGAAAATACAATTTATCGACTGAAAAAAATTAGAGCGATATATAAATCATTATTGAAAGTAGCAATGTGTGAATGTATCTGTGTATAAAATGTATGCTTTGTTTTTTTGAATATTGTTTGTGTTATAAAAAATAAAAAAAGTGTTTCCCTAACAACACACTATGTCATTGAACAGACCATAAAATTGCGACGCAATTCTTTATGCGTAATGCATCTACCACTGGAAAATTATTGCGTCGCTTTGTCATTGTCAGGGACACTATCTTACCGTCGTACCTGATGAAGAATGCAAAAGCTTTTTATAGTTAACGTTTGTATTCTCTCTGCAAGAAAAAGGGGTATCGCGTGAATTCAATATTCCTTCCGAAGTTACTCAACAATTTTGATCTTATCCTCCACAAGTCAAGAATATCGTTATTATTAAAAATATTTAAATTAACATAATATAATTTTCTTATTATTAAAATAATTATAATACATCTTAAAATATTTTACAGACAAATATTCACTCAAATGTTCTATCTTCTTTATAACAATCACAATAATTAGCTTTGTGATAAATAGCATTTTTCACTCTCCTTTTTTCACGTCATAATGAAATTCCGATATAAAATGCAGCAAAAACGAAGGCTAATCCTTTTATCGCCAATATGATTGTATCGCTACGCAAATAGATTGGCAGTTATTTCTATGAAATCTCATCTGCTGTATTGACTTAGGTTTAAAGTAGTCGAGATAATCCCTATTTGAGCACACGAATGGCTCAAAGAAAAAAAGAGAGGAAAAGAGACAGATAGAAAGCAATTGTGTCGAATGAGAGCAAATAAATAGAGGTGCAAGAACCGCGAAACCATAAAAACGTAAGCAAGAAAAATTTCAATTTGAAACCAGACCCCGAGATCACACACACACAAGATTTCTATGAATAGCGCGATGCATGAAAGAAGAAGAACCAAGATAACTTCTGTCCTCCTCATTCGGAAAAGTGAATAGGAAATTAACGAATTAAGGCATGGCTCGCCCCATTCGTTATCTCTCTTCCTCATTCGATAGCAAATACTCCTTTAAATCCCTTTCGAGTTGCAAATTAGATCATCAGGAGAAATGACTTTCCTTGTTTACGATTTTCGAGAAGAGCACTAAAAACAAACTCGCATAAAAAGAGCTGCTTTTCTCAAGAAATCGTATAGAAGACTTCTTTTTAGTATGAATGTCATACTAAAAGTCATATATGGAACAAATAATCTTACTAAAGGATTATTTAATTTTAGCCAGATACAGATCCGAAAATAATTTTGCTAAGCCATCAAAATCATTACATAGAAAATTTAAGCATGATGAACAACGTTGCAAAAATTTTTGAAATTCTAACAACAAAATTAAATAATTACTTTGATGGTTAAGGGCCATGCAGAGGGAATTGGCTGCTTGTGTGAAAAAATAATTTTATCGCCTCAAAAGCGTGTATATACAAATTACATATATTTAGATATACTTGATATTTAGATATACAGACATGCTGATATATCAATTATAGTTCCGATTGATTTTCCTGTTCTCAATGCGAGTGTATTGTCTAGAGTTAGATAATTAGTTGTCGTCAATAAATAGTCAATGAGATAAAATAAATTAAAGTGAATAATTCAGTCAAAAATAATATTGAATTTTATAAATGAATAATTAAGTTAAGAATAATATGTCAAGTTTGATGAAAACTGAATATAATAACTTACAAAGCATGTGAAACAGAACCATCATTACAAGTTCGTCCGATCGAGTTGAACGTAAATATTACAATAATACGAGGGCAATAAGTTTTTAGAAAAACAAAGTAAAACACATTTTCTTTGATTGATTCATTTTTATTTCTCAACATAGTCTCCTTTCAGATCGATACACTTGATTCAACGATTCTCAAACTTTTTCAAGCCGTCCGAATAATATGATTTGTCCAACTCTTCAAAATAAGCTTCCGTTTCAGCGATGAGCTGCTCTCTGGTAGTGAATCTCTTTCCTCCGAAACATTTCTTCAGATTTGGAAACAAGAAATGGTCGCAGGATTTAAACCTGGCGAAAATGCTGGATGGGGAAGCAATTCGTAGCGGAATTCGTTGAATTTGGCTATCGGTGCCGGGCACATGTGAACCCGTATTTGTCTTGATGAAAGAGCACTTTCTTCTTCGCCAAATGGGGATGTTTTTTCTTTAAAAAGTTGTTGAAACGGTCAATAAGACTGCGTAGTAATCGCCATTTGCTTCAACGAAAGGTAATCGATATGAATTATACCGCGTTCATCCCAAAAAGCTCGTCACCTTTCCGGCCGACGTCATGGTCTTCGCCTTCTTCGGAGCTGGTTCATCCTGTGAAGTCCATTGTTTTGGCTATTCCTTCGTCTCCGGTATGAAGTAATGAATCCATGTTTCGTCCACAGTAATGAATCGACGCAGAAATTCATCTGAATTAAGTTGAAACATCTCCAAACATTGTTTTGAAATCGTCGAGTTTATAGTCCACAGTGAGCAAACGCGGCACCCATCTTGCCGATGGTTTTTTCATATCCAATTTTTCGTGCAAAATTGAAATCACTGTGCCATGTGATATGCCCGTGACCTCAACAAGCTCGCGTACTTTCACTCGTCGATCAGTCAAAATGTCATGGACTTTATCAATGATTTCTGGCGTAGAAACCTCAATTGGACGTCCCGAACGAGGTGCATCACACGTGGATGTACGACCACGTTTAAATTCATTCACCCAATTGTATACAGTCGTAAACATTGGTGCTGATGTGCTATAAACAACATTCAACTCGGTTTTGATTTCTTTCAGCATTAAACCTTTTATATGTTTTGTAGATGTTTGATCACAGCACGAAACTCGTTTTTTTTCATTTTGATTTTACAAAAAATACAAAGGTTGTATATCTATAACGTCATAAATAGCGGACGGACATGAAAAGACGACAATGAAATGTCAAACGATGAAACGGTAGAAGGTGAAGTGTCCATAAACTATCTCAACTGTTTTATGCTATTAAGAATTTGTACATATTGGGAGTACAAATTAGTTCGGTCCCTTTCCAAAAGATGATCGCCTCCAAAGACGAGTCATTTTTTCAAGATGGAATTCGAAAATTGCCTGAGAGATGGGGAAAAAGTAGTAGCCAGCGATTGATAATACTTTAATTAATCTGTTCATTCATTTTGTTTTGAAATAAATGCATTGCACTGAATGTCTCAATACTTTAATAGGACAACCTACAGATACACATGTCAATTTAATAAACATAAGAAATAAAGGACTGCTAATATATCCATCACGAGATCTTATATATATTTGTAGAAAAAGCAATAATTAATTACATATATACAAATGAAACTTTAAAACACTTTAATATACATACTTTTACATGTACAGTAATGCAAGAGTTTATCGACGGTAACATATTTGCGAAATTAAAGGAACATATCAATGATCAATGTTTTTTTAGTAATCATAGAAATAATTTGTTACGTGGTACTATTATGTTGTATTCTAAGACAAGACTATGCCATTTTGATCGCTGAGATTCATACACTCTTTTCCGTAACCTCGAACATACCAGAGCCGTATTTACGGAAATAGCCGAATTTGTCCGCTATTTCCCCTTACCTTGTTTATTATTACCCTACAGGCTTAACAGTCTGTGGTTTGTTATGTCTATGTGTAAGTGCACAAATCCAACTATTTTCTTGTATATGAATGTGAATGCATTCAGAGACTAATCTTTCATTTAGGAATCATTTCTTGACACGTTCCAGTGTCAAGAAATGGTCACAGTAATTTAATCTGCGATGATTCTTGATAAATGTTTTTGTAAAATGGATCGATTCCATGTTTCAAGACGTTTTTTTTTTGTATTAATATTAGGTGAGTTATTTGTTAATTTTATTATTTAACGTTTAAACATTGTACATTATTGATACATTAAATTTTAACAGAGGTTTCAACATCAAATTTGTAAATCTGATGTGACTTCAATTATTGATATAAAGAAAGTTCATTAATATTATGTTAGTTGAAAAAGATGCCAAAGTAAGTTGAAACGCTCTAATTTTATGCAATAAAAATTTTTTTACACAAATCCACGGGTTATTAATTTGCATACGAAGTACCACGCAGCACTCTCATTATTGGAGATTAGTGGAGTTTATATTATTAATAAATTTTCAAGTTTTTAAAACAATACAAAAAATTAAGTAAATACATCAAAGACTATTAAGAGTCAACGCTGTAAGCAGTGCGCAAAATATACAATCTTAAAATCTATAACATAGATACCATGTCGAACGTTTCGATCCTTAGTTTCGGATCATCATCAGCGACAAATACAATATAAAATTAAAAATTACTCGGAGTTGCAAACAATGATGTTGTCCCGTAGTATGTAATATACAACCAATCTGAGGTAAGACTATCACTTCTTCAGGTGAAAGTATGTACATTAGTTCAAAATTGAATATGTCTGTGAATTATATAATACATCAAGAATTAAAATTTATTAATAAACTTTTGATAAAACAGTAAAAATTAAATACTCAATAAGCTTACATCAAGTTGGTCGACAAAAGACATAAAATTAATTATATCACAGAAATCGCATTGATCAAATTTCATTGTCAATATGTCTGTATATGACGATGTACCACGATATAATGAAGACCGTTATCACAAATCAACAGACCACAAACAAGTTAGGTCAAATTAATGTTTATTAGTTTATCTAAAATATCAGCCTATGAGCGATCAAGACCATCGGTATCTGTTTTTAAATTAAGACCATTACTTTGTGTCTTAATGTAAAGCATTTCTGATATCAATCGTTTATGATAAAAACTTTTGCAGTCCAAAATATTCACATTATTCCAGTTAAATTCATGATTATGATCCAACCTATGATCCGTGATAACAGATTTTCAAGTTTTTCCTATAACATTGTCTAAAGTCTATCCCCACTCCTCAAATTTCTGACAATTGCGTAGTCTAGTAATACTGTCTATAGTTAATATATAACATTAATACTATATTGAATTTATAACACTAACACTACATTGAATTTTGGCTACATATATCTTTGACCGCTTGTGTGCTATGCACACATCGCACAATCGCTAAGCACGGCCCTGCTAATGGTCCAGTAAAACTATTTTTCAAATCTGTATCGAGCTAAATTTTTAAATTGTATATTTCAGCAAGACCGTCTTTTTCTGCAGCAATTAGAGATAAGAGTTTAAATAATTTGGATGCAACAAAAATTCTCGGATAACATAAACGATGTTAGAAAATTTCAAAAAAATTGCTTCATAACAAAGTACAGCGGGCAAAATTCAAAATTAAGATTATTAAAACCAACTAATTATGACAACGTCATCACAGTTATCAAAACCATACTTTGCTTTATATAAAAAGTATGTATTGTATAACCTCTTATCCTCTTAGGAAATAAGCTGTTAATGCTCAATTATTAAAAAAACGCGATGCGACACGTGCAGTGTGATTAACCCTTTGTGGACCGGCGATTTCGATTGGGGTCACCCCCTTTTATTGTTTACATTGCTCGATTTTTATAAAACTTATAGTCTATCAAATAAGTTGATAATGCTTCCTTTAAATTTGGAATAAAAAATTTTAAATAGTAAATTCGATATGGAGGGGTAGATAATGAATAAAAAGAATCAATTATCTGAAGTTCTGTTTTAGGAAGTTAGCATCCGTGTGAGGTTGACTCCAACTTTAAAAAAAATTAACTATCTTTAACTCATTTGATTGCTAATCGTTTGCACATGTATGCACATTTCGAATGTTCGTTTGTATACTTTTGATAAAAAAGTTACTTAAAAAAAGAAACAGTTTTAGGGAGACTAATTTTTGTTTCACACTACCTTCTCCCTCCTCCACGTAAATTAGATTTAACTAGTTTCAATCCATAGATTTTCGTTTATAAATACGTTCCGAAGGAAATCGATATTTTTCGTTTACACACCTTTAGTTAAAAAGTTTTCATTTTCATTTGATATTTGTTTAGGTAAATGTTTACAATAACGGAAGCAGCTCCGATCCTCTTAATCTTGACATATGTCATGACCCTGGGTAACCTCCAACAAGTTTTAGCCGTTACTAGTCCTTTTTCGTTAAAAAGTTATTAACAATTATAGTTTTAAAATTAACGTATTATTTCTGCTATAAATGTATGATGTTAAATAATATTCTACACCTTTTCCTGTTCCACCATTACCTTTGTTTACTTCGATAATTTCAATTTAATACCATCAAACAGTTAAAGTGACTTACTGTGTCTGATACTGATTTGCCTAAATATTTCAAAGACCAGTTTTTGAATATTGAATGTAATGTTTGCGATACGGTATCTCGGTATCATTGTGAACATAGTGGAGCCTCCTCACTCCCGGTATAATATTTGTAATTTTAAAAAATCTATTTTCGAAATTAACCCAGATTTTTTAAATTTCGGCTTTTCATTTCTTTTCTCTCTTTTCTTTATCTATTTTTTCGTTTCCCTTTATGTGATATGTATTGTTAGATGGAATTAACATCAGATTTGATTTCTTGGTGTGGGGGAACTTATTGTGATTAAACATCTCTTGATCATTTTTATTTTTATTTTTATTTATGTAATTTTATTGTTTCTGAAGAAAGCTCAAAAAATGAGCCGAAACATTTATGTACAATTATTATATAATAATAAAAAAGTTTTGTTTGTTATATATTAGCATTTGCATAAAGTTATCTGCGCTTGACTCCTAGTGCCCTTTTCTCTCCAAGTTTATATTTGATTTATACAGGAGTTTTTGTTATTTAAAATTATTATACATTTTAGTTAAAAAGTTATATTTCTTGTCTAAAATTATCAATAGGTCCTCCACATTTATATAAACTTACGCTACACAATAATTTCTCACTTTGTAATAACATCTTATATAAAAGTTTCGAAAACATTCAACTTAACCATATGAATTTTGTATATTCTTTACTTTGCGATACACATGAAAGGTAATTATTTCTTATTAATTTGGCGATTACTAAATTAATCATTTACAATGTATAAATGTACAACAAAAAAGTTCTAATTCCGATTAAAATTTTAATAATTGTGTACATTCGTAATTACATTATATTTAAAATAATATCTTTATGTATCTTTCAACAGAAATTACACCTTTTTCGTGCTAACACACATATACATATCCAGAGGAACTTGTGTTATGGAATCACATACCATTAATTTTAACTCTAATTAAATAACTGTTTTTTTCTTAATTTCGTGCGACACTCTTTCTTATTGTTATTAATTTTTTTATTATTATATTGATATTGTACTTAAATTTACTGTTACTCTTGTAGAAAAGTACTGCTGAGCACTAGGAGTATTTTGAGGCACTACTGTACTGCAGCACTACTCAGCACTACTGTACTACTACACTACAGCACTACTGCGCTGGAGTAGTAGTGCTGAGTAGTGCGGTAGTACAGTAGTGCCTCAAAATACTCCCTCGTAAAGAAGTACTATTAATGTCACTATTAATGCAATATGCAGAAGTAAATTCGCAAAAAAAATAAATTATAAAAGAAATTTGATTAAAAATAAAAAATGATTAAAATCGATTTTTAATTAAAATTTGTGTTAAAATAATTTCCACAAGTGCGGGAATGCGATTTCTGTAGATTGCACTACTCCCAGTAGTGATACTATTAGTGCCACTAGTAGTAAATTTAATACTGCACTTCTATACTACTAGACACGAGCAGTGTTACTACTGATTACTACTCATATCAACAGTGACACTACTGGGTTTGTTTTTTGTTCCTGCATTGTTTGAACTAGTGCACACGGTGCAATAAGTTAAAATGAAATAAATGTATATTTGTTTCACTTCAACTTATTGTATTGTGTGTACTATTTCATACAGTGCAGGAACAAAAAACGGACCCACTGTATTTACAGTAGTGATACTACAGCACTAGCAATGACACCAGTAGTACTTTTATTTTACGTGGGCTCCTAGTGCTCAGTAGTATTTTCTACAAGGGTACTGAACATTTAAATTTATCTAATATTGATAATGATTCGATAGGGATCGAAACGTTTGTTTATTTGTTTTGTTTTTGTTTACTATTATAGAAATACATTATAATGTTTTACTAACGTCTTTTTATCTAGTAACCTTTGGCTCTTGCCTCTTCTTTATTTGATATTTTTAAAGAGTTATAATGTTAACAATTAAAGTTTTGAGAGAACAGTCGACTCAAGTAGATAAATTCAAATCGCTATTTTTATATTAAAATAACGTGAATGAATAGATTTTTGTTTGCATTCTGAATCAAGTTGATATTTAGTTTTTACATCTTCCAGTTAAAAAGTTATTAACAAAGGAATGTTAGGACCGATTATATGCTATAAAATTACGTTAGCGTCTTAAATCGAAAAGAAACAAATTTGAAATAATACCTATCAATATAGATTTTCGTCTGCGTATTCAGAAACAAGTCGATTTTACAATTGCATACCTATTAGTTAAAAATTATTAACAAATAAAATTGTAATGACAGTACTACTCAGAAATCTACTCAGATGAATAGATTCAAATCGCAGTTTCTATATTCAAAATGGCTTGAATCGATAGATGTTTATTTACACATTAAAAAAACTAGTTGATTTTTTGTTTGCACATGTTAGTTAAAAAATCACTATATTTGAATAATAGTTAATATATCACTATATTTAAACCTGATCAATCTAACTCGACTATTCTCAAAACTTTAATTGTTAATTTAATCGTTTTGGGTTTTTAATTCCTATCTCTTATTGGTTGTATAATCGCATGTATGTTCTAATAAGAAAAACTTTTATTATTGTTAACTTTAACTGAAGGTGTATAAACAAAAAGTTGATTTGTTTGAGAATGTGCAAACGTAAATTTATCGATTGAAACTAGTTAAATATAATTTTATTGTGGTTGGAGCGTTAATGTGAAATTAGTCCCCTCTAAAATTGCTTTTTAGTACCTAAATTGTTTAATCAAAATTGTGCAAATAAAAATTCGAAATATACATATATGTGCAAACAATGAAAAATTAAAAGTTTTTTCTTTCAAATGTTGGGAATCAACTTCACACAGGTAGTTTTAATAAGTTTTTATTTGTGATGTAACATCGAGTTTCCAGTTTCACTTTATTTGAACCTCATTAGTGCTATACAAACAATTAGTACTAATTCCCAAACTGATTTTAAAACTCTGATTATAAGTCTTGTAACACTATATTTTTATTTGGAGGTTAACTTGGCGAAAATATAGCGTTAATCAACGTAATCGAAGCGTAGATCGGAGCGTAGACAAAACGTAAGGACAGCGTTATGGAAGCGTCATCAAACTTTTTAAATAGCGTAGATTGGAACATCAGAATGTTAAGGAAGTGTTTACTAAATGTAATCAAAATCTTAAAGAGAGTTGCTTCACTCCTCTGGAAAAGTACACCGAAAGCAATAAAGCGTTAACTAAGCGTTAAGGATATAGAATTCTGACGCTTCACTAACGATTCATCACTTTCCATGTACTCTTGCCCTGGCCTTAATGTAACGTCATAAAAGCATAAACGTAATGTAGTTCGGAGCATAAGTAAAAAGTAAAGGAAGCGTTAACGAAACGTAAAGGGTATGTGTTCCGGAATAGGATAAGTTTCGCGCTACAAAAGCCGAATAAAGGATCGATTGCGCCATCCATCGATTCTGTCCGAATCTTTCGTCGCACTCACCGCGCCGTCTTGCGAATATCATTACTACAATTTAGCCGCATATTTGGATACCGATGTCGCTGTCGTCCTGCCGATTCGTCGCGCTAATCGCGCAGCGCGATTCTCCCCTCAGACACAATTCAGTACTTGCCGTGTCAAGTCGTGCTCTCAAATTCCTCGTTGAAAGCAGCAGCTTTCTTTCTCCGGGTTCGCTACCGCGACTCGTTACTTTTGTACGTCTCATCACGGCTACCGTCGTGTATGAGTCTCGGCGTATTAACAGCAGTTAATCGTCTCTCTCGCCGTGCCACGCGAACAACACTTCGTTTACTTGTGAATAAAGCTTGCATACAACAAGTTAAAAGAGGAGTGCTCAGTGGTCTCAATCTTCCAGTCCACAAATCCATTCCGTCATTTGAGATCTCAGTCGAGATCGAAGCAGCGATTCACACAACCACGAACATTCTGGTCCTTCGAGCCGGATTCGTGGCGGATAAACAACAAGGGACATTGTGACTCTTCGTTCACTTTCGTGAACGTAAGTGACGTGGCACATCGCAAGATTTCCGTTTCGAGCATACCAAGTTACGGAAACCTCTCAAACTCATTATGGAAGAATTACTATCGCAGCAGCGATTAGCAATGCGCTCTGTCACACGCGCATTGAAAACTTTAAGAAGATCAGCCGTGCAAATCACACGTACGGCATAGTTCGGAATCGCCTTCAAACTCTCAAGGAGACTTACGCTCGATGCGAGCTCCTGCACGCACAACTGCTCAAAGTCGCCACCAAGGAACAAAAGGATACCGAGAAATACTTCAAGGAGGATGTCTACATCGAATTGGAGGACGCCTATCTCGCAGCATCGGACTACATCTCCGACGCCCTCGCCTCTCTCGAAGCAGATCAAGCGCCATCAAGTCCAGGGTTATCCGTGAGTCAATCACAGAAATCCGAAAAAACTTTTACGTTACCGCGCATTAATTTGCCGATATTCTCCGGCGATTTACGGGAATGGGAAACGTTTCGCGATCAATTCCGCTCCATGATTATCGATCATGCCGAGTTGTCGAATGTTACGCGCTTGCAATACCTTTATTCATGTTTAAAGGACGAAGCACGCGACGCGTTGCGTAATCTCCCTTTGACCGAAGCTAATTTTAAAATCGCGTGGAATGTACTGCTCGCGCGTTACGATGATAAACGTCGATTAGTGTCGGAACATATTCATACGCTTCATACGCTACCGGCCGTTAATACCGATTCCGCGCAGGATCTTATGTCGCTTCGAGATAAAGCTAATATGTCAATTCAAGCGTTAAAAAATCTCGGTCGTCCAGTTGAGTGGTGGGACGATTTGCTCGTCTATCTAGTCGTGCAAAAATTAAATAAAGCCACGCGTAAAGCATGGGAATTACATTTAGGCGATAAAACGGAATATCCGTCGTATACGGATCTTCATAACTTTCTCGCATCGCGAATTCGAGCGTTCGAGAATATTCCAACGACCAGTACGGTCAAAACAAAACCGAGCAAGTCGTCCGTGCAAAGTCACACGACGACCGCTACCGGAGCTCATTGTCCGCTTTGTAAACAAGATCATCTCTTGTCAGTATGTCCTGATTTCAAGAAGAAACAGGTTAACGAGCGTCGCGATCTTATTGTCAAATTTAAACGATGTCTCAACTGTTTAAGCGCTCGACATTTCGCGAACACATGTCCGAGTAAACATAACTGTCGTCAATGCCAACAAAGGCATCATACGATGCTTCACGAAGCGACGACATCAAGCGCAAACGAGAAATCCCTTGAATCCAACGAAACGAATACGTCAAATGAAAACAACGTCGTTTCACATTTAATTACGAAAACAACATTTGACAAATCTCGTGTTCTATTAGCTACCGCGCGGATTCAGGTGTGTTCTTCGTCTGGTCGCACAGATGTCATACGCGCATTGTTAGATCAAGGATCTGTCACTAGTTTAATTAGTGAAAATCTCGCTCAACGGCTACGGTTATCGCGAACACGCGTTGCTGTCTCGGTTACCGGAATCGGTGAAACGCAATCCGTCGCACGACATGCTGCTCTTATTTCGGTATCATCTATGACCGGCAAGGGTCCGTCATACTCAACGACCGCAATTATTATGCGCTCTCTGACTAAATACACGCCGCCTAAAACAGCATATCAAATCTCTCTCGCTCATTTAAGTGGCCTGCCATGGGCTGATCCGCAGCCCTCAAGTGCCGATCCGATCGAAATGATCATCGCCGCTGATCTATACGGTGCTGTTCTGTTACCGGGCCTGTGCTCAGGTTCCTCTAATCAGCCAACAGCTCAGAATTCCATTTTCGGCTGGATCATGTCTGGTCCGATTTCGACGAGTTCGTCTTCAAACATGTCTAACGTGACAGTTAATCATACCACGTTGCACGACAATCTCGATGACGAAATTCGTCAGTTCTGGGAAGTCGAAGAACTTCCGCAAGTATCATACCTCACTCCTGAGGAACAACGTTGTGAGGAACATTTCCGAACAACTCATTCTCGTGACTCTAATGGACGGTACGTCGTACGGCTACCGTTCAAAGCCAATCCTCCGATTGCAATAGGCGAATCTCGTCACATCGCCTCATCACTTCTTTCACGGCTTGAAGGCCGTCTTCAAAATAAAAGGGATATCGCATCCGAATATCGAGAGTTCCTACTGGAATACGAAAATCTTGGTCATATGAAGAAAGTAGACGGACCCGTCTCTGCTTCACAATCAGTTTATATCCCGCATCATGCGGTGATTCGCGAGCATAGCAGCACCACGCGGTTGCGCGTCGTGTTCAATGCATCTCATTGTCAGTCGACATCGAACGGCTCTTCACTTAACGATCATCTCATGACCGGTCCTAAGTTACAAACCGACCTTCGTTCGGTAATTCTTCGATGGCGACAACATCGTCATGTTTGCACTGCCGATATCGCAAAAATGTATAGGCAAATTCAAGTCGATCCGCGAGATCAAGATTATCAGCGCATCTTATGGCGCTCTTCATCATCCGAAGCGGTGCAAGACTACCGTTTGCTTACTGTTACTTACGGTATGGCGTGTGCTCCATACCTCGCTCTACGTACGATTCAGCAATTGACGCAAGACGAAGGCGCTCAATTTCCTCTTGCTCAATCAGTTTTACGCAATCAAATCTATGTCGATGATTGCATCTTCGGCGCGGATGACAAGCCGCTTGCAAGGCAAATCCGCAACCAATTAATTTCAATGTTACAGAAAGGTGGATTCCTCCTCCGTAAGTGGGCAAGCAACTGCCCTACGTTACTCAACGACCTACCGGTCAATGAAAAGAGTCTCAGTCATGGCAAAATTCTGCAAAGCGACGAAAGTTTCAAAGTCTTAGGCGTCACGTGGCTTGCTCCGGTCATAATTACTGCTAAAATTATCATGCAACAATTATGGGCTACTAAGTGTTCGTGGGATGATCCAATTCCACCCCCTCTCATGCAAAAATGGAACAATTATCACACGCAGCTAATTAAACTGCGTAATATCTCTCTGCCACGATGGACTGCCTTCGGTTCCGATACAAGTCACTGTGAGCTTCACGGCTTCGCTGACGCATCGTCCGTCGCATACGCCGCTATCATATGTCTTAAAGTGATCTCGCTCATGGGATCAGTTACTATTTCGCTATTAATAGCAAAATCCAAAGTCGCGCCTCTTAAGCCCTTGACAATTCCAAGACTCGAACTATGCGCTGCTGCGCTTTTAGCATGAACAATGTCGTTTGCCCGAACGACATTAGAATTTTCGACAATTCCATGTCATTGCTGGACGGATTCAACCGTCACTCTCGCTTGGCTACGCCAATCTCCATCTCGATGGAAAACGTTTGTCGCGCATCGAGTGCACGATGTGCAAACTCTAATACCTGATGCCACGTGGCATCATGTTCCGACTCATCAGAATCCCGCGGATCTAGCATCACGCGGAGTTACCGCTTCCTCGTTCGCGGAGAGCTCACTGTGGTGGCAAGGCCCCGAGTGGCTCAAGCTTCCTTCAAGTATGTGGCCGAATGAATCTCGGCAAGATCACGACACCTCGCTCGAAAAACGTTCGACCCTCGTCGTACAAACTCTCGATATCGAATCTCAATGGGACTTAGCTTCCCGCTATTCTTCATGGCCGAAGCTTCTTCGCATAACGGCCTATCTAATCCGCTTTATTAATAAGCTTCGAAATCGTATATACAAAAAGCGGTCGTCAAACGACGAATCCGATTCTATTCCATCCGATATAATTTCGGTGGACGAATACAAACACGCGCGACTATTTTGGTTACGCGTCATTCAACAAAATCTTTTTCTCGATGATGTACGTCGATTAAAAAATTCGAAACCCGTAGCGAAAACTAGCAAACTAATCTCACTAAATCCAATCTTGGATGACGATAATTTAATTCGCGTAGGCGGTCGATTACGAAAATCCGACCTTTCATATAACGCTAAATGTCCTCTCATTCTAGCAGCACATCCACTCGTTACGTTGATAATTCAACACGCTCATCTGCGTTCGCTCCACGCGGGCACGCAACTAACATTATGTGTTTTACGCGAAGAATTTTGGATTCTTCGCGCTCGTCAAACTGTGCGAGCCGTCTTGTATCGTTGCATTACTTGCACGCGCGAAAAGGCGGTTATCCCCAGTGAACTCATGGGCGATCTCCCGGTAATGCGCATTCGATCGCGCATTCTTACATTGCGGACTTGACTATGCCGGGCCCGTTCCTGTCAGATTAAATTCAGGCCGTGGATACAAATCTCAGAAGGCCTACATTGGCGTATTCGTCTGTATGACGACGCGCGCAATACATCTCGATTTAGTCAGCGATTATACTACCCCCGCGTTTCTCGCAGCATACGCGCGCTTCTGCTCTCGGCGCGGGATGCTGACCGATTTATATTCCGATAACGCAAAAAATTTTCGCGGAGCTGATCGCGAATTGAAAGCTGCAATTCATACAGCAAAACAAGATTCAAACTTGCGAAGCAAACTGTCGTGCGACGTTGTCCGTTGGCACTTCATTCCCCCTTCCGCGCCTCACTTCGGAGGCCTATGGGAAGCCGGCGTTCGCAGCGTCAAATATCATCTCAAACGCGTTATCGGTTCACACACGCTGACATTCGAAGAGCTTACGACGCTGCTCTATCAAATCGAAGCGTGCCTCAACTCACGTCCGATAGCTCCGATGTCAGATAATCTTGATGATTATTCATGTCTGACACCGGGTCATTTCTTAATTGGTAGCGCTCTCACAACGCCGCCATCTCCTACGCTACTAGAAACAAAAGAAACGCGCCTGACTCACTGGCAACTCGTGCAGCAAAAAGCGAAGTTATTTGGAAAGCATGGTCAAATGATTATTTAACCGGATTACAACAGCGCTCAAAATGGCGCATCGCTCAAAAACTCGCCCGCGTCGGACGCCTAGTTCTTTTGCGCGATCCCCTTGCACCACCGTGCAAGTGGGAACTCGGTCGTATCATTGAATGCCACACCGGAGACGACGGACTAACGCGCGTCGTCACTGTGAAAACGTCAAAATCGACGTATAAACGTTCCATAGTGAAGCTATGTTTCTTACCCGTTGATTTAAACGAAACGTCCACATGATCGATTTCCTTTCGTGGCATTCATTGATCGAACTCCTTTCGCTCGAACTTACTGTATAATAAGTTCATGTTCTCGTATACCTCTCTATGTAAATATTTCTATGTATGTTTCATATCTTTCTAAATCTAAGTAAGTGTAAAGCGTCATGTATCATATAGTTTTAAACTCGATTGGCACGGCGGGCGGCATCAAATAATCGTGTTTCGGCTAGTCTAGCCGAGGCGGGCGGTATGTTCCGGAATAGGATAAGTTTCGCGCTACAAAAGCCGAATAAAGGATCGATTGCGCCATCCATCGATTCTGTCCGTGAATCTTTCGTCGCACTCACCGCGCCGTCTTGCGAATATCATTACTACAATTTAGCCGCATATTTGGATACCGATGTCGCTGTCGTCCTGCCGATTCGTCGCGCTAATCGCGCAGCGCGATTCTCCCCTCAGACACAATTCAGTACTTGCCGTGTCAAGTCGTGCTCTCAATTACTCGTCGAAAGCAGCAGCTTTCTTTCTACGTGTTCGCTACCGCGACTCGTTACTTTTGTACGTCTCATCACGACTACCGTCGTGTATGAGTCTCGGCGTATTAACAGCAGTTAATCGTCTCTCTCGCCGTGCCACGCGACTAACACTTCGTTTACTTGTGAATAAAGCTTGCATACAACAAGTTAAAAGAGGAGTGCTCAGTGGTCTCAATCTTCCAGTCCACAAATCCATTCCGTCATTTGAGATCTCAGTCGAGATCGAAGCAGCGATTCACACAACCACGAACATTATGGAATACACTGACGTTCATTAACGCGTAGTATTACTTTACTTTTCTGCGAGCGTACACCGAAAGTTACAAAGGATTAAGGCTATAGAATTCTGACGTTTCATTACCTACCATGTACTTTTATGCTGGCGTAAATGTAGCGTTAGCAAGTAACCGGAACGAAGATCGAGCGTGAATGAAGTTACCTTCCACTCGGGGATTATTTCCTTATTTTTCTAAGTGGTCACCCATCCAATCATGTACCAACATCTACGGTGCTGAGCTATGCAATCGTACAGGAAATGATATTTCGTGTATCCACGAACATTGAATGTTAGTGCAAAAATTTAAGTAGGATTTCGAACGGTTTTTATTACGCTACTTTTACGCTCCAAAGATTGGCATTTTTTACTCATGGTTCACACTTGCCGAACATTTCATGAACCCATTTTGCATATATATTTTTTTATAGCAACTATGTGTTTTCTTTACACCAATTGATTCATTTCATTATTCTGTTCACAAAAGCATTAAGGTACGATTATCAAAAAGTCAATAGTTCACGAGTTATTAAACATTTTATGTCAATATACACCAAAAGAATGTGTAAAATATCTCGTAAACTATTGGTTTTTTATATCTCTACCTTAATACCTTTATGTACGGAATAATTAGAGAAATCATATAGTGAAAAAAATTCATATAATTCCATTTAAAAAAATGAAGTTGACCTTGAAATCTCCGAAGTGCCTCCACCTAAAAAAATTATGACTAGCATATGTTATAGTTCTCTTGATGCCCTACAATTTTGTAATAACAATATTTTCATATCTCTAAAAATAGCGGAGATATTCAAAGTGGACAAAGTTATTGCCCCACCCGGTATATTAGGTCTACAAAAAAGTTCGCGGCTTTAGATTTCATACAACCGAAATAACAATTTAAATTTTATATATATTCCCGCCCTTTTGCAGTTTTAAAGCGTTAACATTTGGCCTTTTAAAATGCTATACGGTTTGGCGTTTGATGCACATAACCTCAAAAATCAGTAGTGTTCACGATGGCAATAACAAAAGAGCATATTTGATTTTCCATCCACTTCGCGTTTTATCTGAAGAAAAATGCTGCTGAAGCCACTGCAATGATTTGTGCTGCATATGGAGAGAACGCTGTAAGTCATACTACATGTAAAAAATGGTATCAAAAGTTTCGCCAAGGAGATTTCAGTCTTACAGATGAATTGCGTGCTGGACGCCCTGAAAAGATTGAAACGGACGAATTGCAAGCACTGCTGGATATAAACTCTGCGCAAACTGAAAAGGAGCTTGCAGAACAGCTCGGCGTTACGCAGCAAGCCATTTCCGTACAATTATATACGAATAAAGATTGAATTTTACAAAAAAAAGCCGCGAACTTTCTTGTAGACCTAATATAACAGTTTTTTACATTTTAAAAATAAATCACAAAAGATCAATATTAATTTTAAAAGAATTCTTATACCAAATTGTCTATTTTAACGTAATACATTTTATTATTGAAAGATAATGAAATGGTATACATTATTATACCATGAAAAATGTCTCAAATATTATTGAAGGTGCCAGTTCAAAGTAAACATACATAAAGTATATATTCTTTGTTGCATATATACGTAATAATGACTTAACATTACTATTATAATGTAGATTGTAACAAGGCTCAATAAATTTAAAACTAATGGAGAGAAACAGGGTTACGAGCCAATAAATTCTCTGTAAACTTACTATTATAAACAACTAGTGTACATGTTAATTCATTATTACGTATATATGCAACAAAAGGATATATATTTTATGAATGTTCACTTTGAACTGCCACCTACAATAATATATCAGTTACTCTCCATGATAATTGTTGAAGATTTAAATTCGTATCTACTCTAGTCTGTTCTTTTCTAGCTGTAGGCCAGTGTTTTCTTTCTGCTTTTTCTCATTCTGTTTAGTAAGTAAGTTGAGTTGGCTGTACCGAACACGGATAGTATGCGGTAGAACACGAGGTGACAACGTGATATGCTCTTTCACTGTACACGAGGCGAATATTAAAATCAGTTCTGATTATCACAACTGTGTGTGTGTTTTTCACTCAAAGCCCTGCCAAATATCGAATCCTTAACAATAATATATTTCATTATTAGATAATTATTTAAAGTTTTCAAGATTTCAATACTAAAACCAAGTAATTTTATGTTTTTGAGTAAGTGTATCAAATAAGTTTTATCTTTATTATTATAAAAGAATTGATTCTTTGTGCTGTATTTTATTTTCAGATTTATTGAAGGGAAAATCCTGAAAAGAATTAAAAGGCAAGAGTCTTTTAAATCCATACCTTTTTTCTTTTCAGACTTTTCCTATCAATAAAGTACAAAGAATCAATTTTTTTATAATTATATAAGGAATAGAGAATACAAATTAAGGTATCTACCAAACAAATAAATAACAGATCTGGAGACACAGTAGTGTCTCGGTAAATAAGTAACCTAACCAAATGCTGTAAAAAGAAAATAATTATATAGAAAATAATTTGTATTCTTACAGCGGAATTACAGCAGAGAATTTGTGTAATAAAGCAAAAAATATCTATCCTCACTTACGTGTTCGTCTATTCTATGCCATCGATGTAACAGATTTCCTAACCTTAATCCTTTGTTATTGCTGAGACTCTTTATCCGACTTAACGATCGTACAGATCGCAGAGATCGATATTTATTCTATCCTCACTTACGTGTTCGTCTATGCTATCAATGTGACTGATTTCCTAACCTCAATCCTTTGTTATTGCCGAGACTCTCAATAATTCGACTTTAACGATCGTACAGGTCGCAGCGATCGATATTATAGATTTATAGATTTATATTAGTTATAGATTTATAGATACCCGTCGCGACCACATTTATCTCTTGCGCCAAAAATTCCAAAATGCATTTCCTCACTCGCGTAGCTGACAACAATGACGACGACGACGACGACGACGTTTCTTACAAACAAACCCATTTCCTCGACGGCGAACACCTAGACACTTACTTCCTCGAAATCAAACACGTAGACACTTATACTTCCTCGACGACGAACATATCTCTATATGTCAATATTTCAATTTTAATATTAATTTATATATATAATAACATTATATATATATATATATATATTATTAATACATATTTTATATTATATTGAATAATATTTTATTTTTATTTATAAGATTAAAACCGCGCGCGCGTCATATGTGATACACCATGCAGCACTGGTCTGCTGGTTAGATATAGATAGAGTGAGATGGTAGATAGAGTGAGATAACACATAAAGTCAAAGGCCCTCTATTATCGAAAAAACGAGATAGACATTTTCTCTGGTCGACGATGACAATGACAATAATAACGACGTATCTTAGAAATGAAAATTTAAAAATTCGGACTTTGCGTCGCGATATCTCCGCTCGTAGGGCACGTAGAAAAAAAATGAAAGCACATTTATGATACAATTTAAGTATTTGCTATCAATTGAGCGTATGTAGAACTTGATCGGTTCAGCCGTTACTGAACACTACCGTGTCTCCAGATACATAATTAGATTATTTTTGAAAATATGAATTTTAGAATTCTGAGAACGAAATTGAATTCAATAACCTTGAAAACTTTTTTGAAAGCAAGGTCTTGAAAAAGGTCTTTTCTTCAAACAAGATCTTCTTTATGTTTCTTTGTTTGAAAACTCTAGTTCTCAAAGGATTAAAAAATTTAAGTTAGTTTGCGTATTGTAAACATTGACCATACAAGCCTCAAGAGCTAATATGTAATTTGACGGAGCCTCACATAACGACGAAGCAAGAGTAAGCGATTAAGTCTGCGCTGAAGTTTGTCTTTTAAATGAGCTTAATTAATAAACTTTGTTTTGCCGCGGAACGACCGTTTGACCAACTTCCAGCCTTAATTAGGGATACGCTACGTTCATCATCATACGACGGGCAAATGTATGGCTAGGGATCGACATTTTTTCAACTTTTGTTAATTATATTGGCGATACACCAACTTGACGAATTGAATGAACAGTCATCCATTATAATTAGTCACGAGGAAATACTATATGACGTCCTAATTTCGTTATTTTGTAATTAGATATTGTCAAAGACAAGCAAATGATGAATATAAACCTCGGGACAAATTTTAAAAATGTTCACGTAACGAGAGCATCGTAAATGTCAACTCCCATATGCAAACTTTACGCCATCTAATCGTAAAATATTGTATAATACACCACGGTAATTAAGACTCTACTAAGAGAACGTTAACTTTCCGACTGAAGGAGATGGGATCATTTTGCACAGCATGATATAACTTCTATATTTTATTTAAACAGTACTAATTGGAGCAATGCAGATGAGAGTTTCCGCGATTCCCTCTTCGTCAAACATTGACGAGCTACGAAACCTTTAGAAATGAGGAGGTAAGAGGTATCAGTTGCTAGCAAGCTAATATTATATATGTAAACCCGGGCTGTAAACGTCATTAGGAAGTATTTCCTTCGTCTCTTTTATGTAAACCTTGTGATTTTGTAGAATGTTTCGCATCGACCGTCACCTTGTTCTCTGCAGTATTGAATGGCAAAGGGGGAACCGGCATAAACATCCCTAGATCATCAAAAATAATAACTAAATAATAATCCCATCGATAGTTCCCGTTTTTAATCGCACAATTAAGTATCTTTCTAGCTTAAGGGAAATTTATAATCAATGATCATTTTAACTTTCGACAGATTGATTATGGTTTCCAGATGCATTAAATTTGTGTAGATTAATTATGTCATGCGGTATCGAAGCTGAAACTTGCTAAATATGTTACACACGCGTATGGATTGAAATAATCGATCTCAATCAGCGTAATGTCTGATAGTTTTACATAAACATGCTACATAAATAAAACTATACTTTATTATAGTGTACTCAGTAATTCACATATAAAATATTTAAACAATCAACTTTGACTGTCTAAATTACGATAGTTGGAAATAAACCAAATTAATTATAAAGTTAATCGTTTAAATACACTAACATTCAATCTGAATAAATATATATTATAATACAATATATACATAATAATATGATATAAATCATTGAACTAATACGTATGTACTTCATATCATATACATATTACGTGAATTCTACCATTAAATTAAAACTGTTTGTTAATTAAGACTGCGTTTATAATATAAAATCGAGATTTGTATGAGTTGCGGTGTATTAAATTTGAAGAAATTTTTCAGAGATATCGTAGTTGATCCCAATCCACAAATAAAATTGGGAAGCGAAACGTACGGGCTTACTCGACGCGCTAAATTAAATACGATAAAAGATAAAACCTGGATATGCACACGGTTACATGATAGTATTATCGATCATATTTACAATGTTACCGGTTCGTGCAACTATTAATATCTTAATGCAGCCCCAGATACATTCGCGCAAAGGTTTATTCAGTTTATCATGAACGGTCTCTAACGCCGATTAATCGTGTCAGAATATACGAGAGATCAATTATGGTTTCGTTACGGATATTGATTGTCCAGCTCCGTCTAATCTATTTATCAATCAAGAAATCTCATAATTTAACTATGAAGCGCAATCACGCATCGAAACTTCGAAATCGTTCCAATTTTTCAACAAAAATCCATAATCTAGGAAATTTTAACAACCATAAGCAACTTCCGGTAGCATATGGATACAAAACTCATAACTCATAGACCCAGATAATAAATCGTTCTTTTGCATTATAACAGAAATAGGAGCTTAGCACAAGTTTCCTTTTAATTGTCATCATGTTGCTATTATCAAGAAAATAGTAATTTCGTTTAGGGCAACCTAAAAGCATTATGCGGACAACAATTGCTTGCGCAAATGAACGAAGATTTTGTAGCATACTTATTACCATAAAAATTGCCACAGTTTGCTGGAAATCATTTTTGTAGAATATTTAGTACCCATTTCGGTTAATTGAATGGAAATATATGTAATAGGCAGATAATAGATGTGGCTCTCCACTCGCGCATTCCATCAGTCATCACTGAGCTGTGATGGGTTATGGTCTGTTATATAGGTTAACCTATAAGGGCCTCTTTCATCAATGCCGATTAACTTAATAGACGATTAGTCCATTGGAATTGATCAATCGTATTTATCATTTAGTTTTAACAACAGATGCGATTAAGTTAATCGGCGTTGGTGAGTTACAGTTTTCAACGTGTATCTTCATAAAGTATATATTTTCAAAATATTGATTATTCTAATTCATAATTAATATTGTGAGGAACGATTGTTCTGTTAATCAATTTCGTAATAAAATTATACCAAAACACTTTTACGTTTATTGGTGTATTTGATTATGTATATGTAAAAGATTTTGACATTGGAATTAATACATATTCACTTCCATTGCATCATCTTTCAATAATAGAGAATGTATTATGTTAAAATATTTTAGAGAACGTCAATGTAGACATACTGGAAAAGCACCGTTCGTATACTATCACCAAGAAAGAGAAATCATAATAAAGTTCTTAATACTGAACATTAGAAAGAAACATACAATATAACGAAATTGAAGTCATATCACAGGTATCTGGAGACACGGTAGTGTCTCGACGCTAAGCCAAGCGCGCGACACTGCCGTGCCTCCTTTACGCGAAACTGAGAATTTTTCGGGGTCGAGATGATCAGATCTTAGTAACGGCTGAACCGATCAAGTTCTACATACGCTCAATCGATAGCAAAAACTTAAATTGTATGATAAAAGTGCTTTCATTTGTTTTCTACGTGCCCTACGAGCGGAGATATCGCGACGAAAAGTCCGGATCTGTGAATTTTCACGTTTATAAAATTAAGATACGTCATCGTCGCCGACCAAAGAAATGTACGTCTCGTTTTTTCGATAATAGAGGGCCTTTGACTTTATGTGTTATCTCACTCTATCTATCATCTCACTCTATCTATCTATATCTAACAGCAGACCAGTGTTGCATAATGTATCACATACGCGCGCGCGGTTTAAATCATAAATTAAAAATAAAATATTATTCAATATAATATAAAATATTTATTAATAATATAGGTATATTTATAAATATTAAAATTGAAATATCGAAATATAGAGAAACTATGTGTCCAGGTATTCACTATCGAGGAATTAAGTGTCTAGATGTTGTCTATATGTTCGTCGTCGAGGAAGTAAGTGTCTACGTGTTTGATTTCGAGGAAGTGAGTGTCTAGATGTTCGCTGTCGAGGAAATAGGGGTCTAGGTGTTCGCATTCGAGGAACTAAGTGTCTAGGTGTTCGCCTTCGAGGAAGTGGGTGTCTATGTGTTCGACGTCGAGGAAGTGAGTGTCTAGGTGTTCGCCTTCGAGGAACTGAGTGTCTAGGTGTTCGCCTTCGAGAAACTAAGTGTCTAGGTGTCCACCTTCGAGGAAGTGGGTGTCTACGTGTTCGACGGCGAGGAAGTGAGTGTCTAGGTGTTCGCCTTCGAGGAAGTGAGTGTCTAGGTGTTCGCCTTCGAGGAACTAAGTGTTTAGGTGTTCGCCTTCGAGGAATTGGGTGTCTACGTGTTCGACGTCGAGGAAGTGAGTGTCTAGGTGTTCGCCGTCGAAGATATGAGTGTCTAGGTGTTCGCCGTCGACGAAATAAGTGTCTAAGTGTTCGCCGTCGAGGATATGGGTGTCTAAGTGTTTGCCGTCGACGAAATAAGTATCTAGATGTTCGCCGTCGAGGAAGTAGGTGTCTACGTGTTCGCCTTCGAGGAAATGGGTGTTTAGGTGTTTGTAAGAAACAATGTGTCGTCGTCGCCGTCGTCGTCGCCGTCGTCGTCGTCGTCGTCAGCTACGGAGAAAGGAAATGCATTCTGGAAATTTTGGCGCAAGAGATATAAATGTGTATCTATGGGTGCGATCGAGTTGCCACTACGAATGCTTCGAAGCGTTTGATTAATCAATCAGAAGAAAGAATTTTACAAATTAACCAATCATGTAATGCTTCGAAGTATTCGTAGTGGCAACTCGATCGCACCCATAGATACACATTTATATCTCTTGCGCCAAAATTTCGACCGCACCCTATAATCTCTGCGATTTGTAAGACCAATAAAGTCGGATTGAGTCTCGGCAATAACAAAGGATTGAGGTTAGGAAATTAGGCACATCGATGGCATAGACGGAGTTCCGAAGAATCACCCGACCGCGGCGGACGCGTTTCGGCTCGGGTGCTCTTAATCGTATATTTTTGAAAGTGTTGCCGACTTTGATCGAGCATTGAACCTCAATGATGAGTTCCCACGGATGGGCTCGTCTCGTATTCGTATTCGTATTCGATTAATGGCACGGAATCCCAAGAACTGGGAAATTATACGGCTAGAACGAAAATTCAAACGACTAGATTCTATGTTCAAACGAGTAATTTTACATGCTCTTAATCAAGCAAACGAAGTCACTCTACCAAGTAATCTCAAGCGGACGAGCTCATTTTACCAAATTGAATTGAAAATATATGGGGAGCAGGCGGATTCGAACCCGGATCCGCAGATCACGAGACCGTCGCCTAACGTGCGGAGCCACACGACTCCCCATGGGCTCGTCTCGGTTGTTAGTTTCTTTGACGGCAGGATTCCTGACGCGCGTTATTGCGGTGTGACGACGCCGTAGACGCAGGCGCCCGGTGTCCTATCGAGCAACGTCATTTTCGCGGGCATTGCCGCACCCGCTATTGTTATACCTATTTGACGAAAGACAATTAGACGTGATCTGGCCGTATTGCCTCCGCTGTTGGAGGTTGGAGCCATTAACCAAGAAGAAGAAGAAGAAGATGGCATAGACGAATACCTAAATGAGGTCAGAATATCTGTATAACTTTTTAAAGACAATTCTACTAGCTAAGGTCGTTGCGCAGATATTTTACATATGTATAAAACCTGCGCAACGACAGTACTTGCGTTCGAAAATGCTGCGAGCATAAAACAGGTTAGGAAATTTGTCACATCGATGGTATATAGAAACATGTAAGTGAGGTTAAAATAAATAAATTTTCTGATCATTTATCTGATTATTTTATGAAATATGAAATAATTTATTAAGGGGGTAGTTGGGTATGAAGTTTTCAAAAAAGTCAATTTTCCAAATACATCATTTTCGTGCATCAAATACATGTAGAAATATGGTAGTGAACGTAAATTTCGTGGAACCGATCGAAAACAGGTCGAAAATAGCAACACAATGCGAGGTGTCCTCCGAGCGCTCGGCGTATATCTGCGGCGCGGTCGAACAGCTGGCGCTCTCTTCCCCTCCTGACGTTTATGAATATTTGGTTTCTTAGCATTTCAGTTTCAATTGTATGGCAGTTTACCTTTGTAACGGTTGCATCATGCATGGAGCAGGAATTGCCGATTGATGGTCGAATTTTGCAATTTTTACTCACTTTCTCGCAACAAAAACTTTAAATGCGTTTTTCTCGAAACCACTTTTTTGAGATTGTGAAAAAACTACTGAACGGATTGGACTGAAATTTTGAGGGGTTGTTCTAGACATGTCTACCTATGGTATATACTACGGATAGAAATATTCATTGACATTTAATATATTTTTTTAAACAATTTAAAGTGAAAAAATAAGGTGAAAAATTCAAAAGACCGCCATTTTTTTTTTACTACCGGGGTGAAAGTTTTTAGTATATACCATAGCCACGCACCTACTATTTCAGAAAATACCCGGACTTTTGTTTCAAGACGACTAGAAGCTGCGGAAAAGTATCCCCCGTGCGAAAGACAGGTCTACTTCGGGCAGTCAAGACACCACCAGGGTTGCCAAAAAAAAAATCTCATATATCTTTTATTAAGTCTCCTTCAAATGGTATTCGTAACTTTTCGAAAAATAAATTTTTTGTGTGTTAAATAAAATCTTTAAAAAATGGTCGTTCATACCTAACTACCCCCTTAAAGTTGCAATATCCTTTCGTACGCAGCATTATTAAAAAAAAAAAAATTAAGAGTGTATGCAATGCAGTAGGAAGTAAAGAATTGAATCTTCTCGATTTAACGCAATCTGACGTTGATTGGTGGCTCGGCATCTCTTTGTTACATTCACACATTTTGAAATCAGCAAGCACGCTTCTGGAATTATCGTGAAATTATTAAAACATCTCTTCGATATCGTATCAGATAAGTTTTATAATATATCTATTAACCTGTTTTCTCTGTTCTCTATATAAAATTTGTTAAAAAAGAACTGATTCTATGTATTGTATTTTAATTACAGATTTTGAAAGAAAAGACCTGAATCCAATCTGTCAGTATATAACTTTATATTTGATAGTTATCTCAATATTATCCTATGAAATAATTTATTATTTATACAAGTCTCTTTTACATTTGTCCTATTTTTTACAATATCTTTACAAGTATACCCTGCTAAATAATACATTATTTCACAGAATAATTTTGAGATAACTACCAAACAAATAAATAATAATAAAGTAAAAGGCAACTCACAAAATAAACACATTGATGAGAAAATCAAGATTACGCCACATATAAAATTATTTGGTTCTAGTACACATTGCCTTTTAAGGATGACAAAGAGTTTTCTGGATATTTTAGTAAATGGTAAACTACCTGACAAATAATAAATCATATATTATTTCATAGAATAATTTTGAGATAACTACCAGACAAATAAATGATAATATAGTAAAAGGCACTCACAAAATAAACACAGTAATGAGAAAATCAAGATTACGCCAAATAAAGAAAAATTATTTGTTTTTTTTTTAGTACACATTACCTTTTAAGGACATTGACAAATAATTTTCTAGATATTTTAGTAAAAGATATATACAGACAGATTGGTTCAGGCCTTTCCTTTCAATAAATCTAAAAATATAATTCAGTACAAAGAATCTGTTCTTTTATAATTATATAAAAAATAGAGAGAACAAATTAATAGAGATTCTAAAATTATCTGATATTGATTGCAATCATATCAGATATGTTTAGAATTTCTGTATGCATACAAAATTTTTAATTATATTCAGAAGTTCTAATATACTTGATAATTTAAATTGTAAGTTGCGTTGACTCTCAGATTTGCCCTTGTTATCATCCTCTATTGTTTAGAATTTCTATTAATTTGTATTCTCTATTCTTTATATAATTATAAATGAATTGATTATTTGTGCTGTATTTTATTTTCAGATTCAGATTGAAATAAAAGGCCTGTTATTATTTTTTTACAAAACAGTAGGAAGTGAATTTTGAATCTTCCCGATTTAACGTAACCGTCTGACGTGATTTAGGGACCTGATATCACTTTGTTAGATTCACACATTTTAAAATCATCAAACGCTTCTGGTTCATGGAATTACCGTGAAATTATTAAAAGATCTCTTCGATGTCGTATCAGATAAGTTTTCTAATATATCTATTAATTTGTCCTCTCTTTTCTCTATATAATTATAAAAGAACTGATTCTTTGTGAACTGATTCTATTTTATTTTCAGATTTATTGAAAGAAAAGGCCTGAATCCAATCTGTCAGTATATACCTTTATATTTGACAGTCATCTCAGTATTATCCTATGAAATAATTTATTATTTATCGGGTTTCTATTATAAGTACATCCTGTTAAATAATACATTATTTCATAGAATAATTTTGAGATAACTACCAGACAAATAAATAATATTAAAGTAAAAGGCAACTCACAAACTAAACACAGTGATGAGAAAATCAAGATTACGCCAAATATAAAATTATTTGGTTTTAGTACACATTACCTCTTAAGGATGACAAATATTTTTCTGGATATTTTAGTAAATGGTATATACATTCCGACAGATTGGTACAGGCTTTTCCTTTCAATAAATCTGAAATTATAATTCAGTACAAAGAATCAGTTCTCTTATTATTATGTAAAAAGTAGAGAGAACAAATTAATAGAGATTCTAAAATTATCTGATACAATATTGATTCCAATCGTATCAGATATGTTTAGAATTTCTATTAATTTGTTTTCTCTATTCTTTATATTATATAATTGTAAAAGAACTGATTCTTTATACTGTCTTTTTTCTCAGATTGAAAGAAAAAGCCTGTTATTATTTTTACAAAACAGTAGGAAGTGAATTTATGAATCTTTCCGACTTAATGTAACCGTCTGACGTGATTGCTGACCTGATATTTTTTTGGTACATTCACACATTTTAAAATCACCAAGCATGCTACTGATTCATGGAATTACCGTGAAATTATTAAAAAATCTCTTCGATATTGCATTAGATAAGTTTTCTAATATTTGTCCTCTCTTTTCTCTACATAATTAAAAAAGAACTAATTCTATATACTGTATTTTATTTTCAGATTTATTGAAAGAAAAGGCCTGAATCCAATCTGTCTGTATAATATACCTTTATATTTGATAGTTATCTCAATATTATTCAATGAAATAATTTATTATTTATCAGGCCTTTGTTACAACTCAGTATTATTCTATGAAATAATTTATTATTTATCATTTATTTTTTACAATATCTTTACAAGTATATCCTGATAAATAATACATTATTTCATAGAATAATTTTGAGATAACTACCTGACAAATAATAAATAATATATTATTCATAGAATAATTTTGAGATAATTACCAGACAAATAAATGATAATATAGTAAAAGGCAACTCACAAAATAAACACAGTAAAAAGAAAATCAAGATTACGTCAAATAAAGTATTATTTGTTTTTTTTTTAGTATACATTTCCTTTTAAGGACATTGACAAATAATTTTCTAGATATTTTAGTAAAAGATATATATAGACAGATTGGTTCAGGACTTTCCTTTTAATAAATCTGAAATTATAATTGAGTACAAAGAATCTGTTCTTTTATATTTATGTAAAAAATAGAGAGAACAAATTAATAGAGATTCTAAAAATATCTGATACAATATTGATTCCAATCGTATCAGATACGCCCTACTACTTATCATTTTCACCCTCCTTCATATATGATATATACAATATATTTTTAAATTATTCTTAAATCATTTTTTATATATATATTTTTGATACATCTGTACTTTAACATAATATATTATCACGAAAGTAACTGACATTAAAATATCTATATAAATATATATACAATTTATACTAACTTCGATACATTGCACATACTCCCTTCTTTTATTTCACTATCTTGTCATATAATATGGATTTTTCCCATAAAATGTATCGTTTAATTAACGAGACTTTAAAAATTCTATCTCTAAAGATCTAAGAGGTACCATCCTTATACACTTATTTAATTCTAATGACATGTATCTTTTGTATGTATATACCATATAAACTTACTTTTAAAAAAAAAAAGATAGAAAAAAGCGCTAAGAGTGGGTGCTGCAGGACAAAAAACCATTTGGGCCAGTTTCATCAACGACAATTACTTAATCGACTGTGAAACTGACCAATCACATTTGCTGTTTAGTAGAACCATCTTTAAAAACCTACATGATTTTATCCTTACTTACTTAATTCTAATGACATGTATCATTTGTATAAAAGATTTGATATCAATAGTCGGCGCCAAGTTAATCTACCTTATTACTTACTTAATTTTAATAGAGGTCTTTTATTGTTCCCCACAAATAATAATCTAAAATTGTAAGGTCCGGTGACCTCGGTGGCCAATTATGTGGACCATGGAAAAACAGAATTCGACAAGCCATTCAGTCTTTAGATTCTGCCGAAATTCGTCGGGCGACCGATACATATAGTACTCTTATTTAAATTCTACTAAATTAAAAAGTAAAACACATGTGGTACTATCTTTATCTTCATACAATGAAACCTAGTATATGCCTTTGTATTCTTATTAAAAGATCTTCCTATTCGAAACCAAGTGACTTAAAGCATCTCTACATTTTAAAAGGGTGGGACGGGTGCTTCGGAATAACTTGACCTTAATATGATCTCTAGGGATATTTTTGACCTTGACTTCATAACGTATTTGAACGTGAAATTTTCCGCTCTTTTCATTGCTGAAGTCATATTTAAGGGTTTACATTTGAAAAACACTACTTTGACCTTGATTTATGCCCAAGGTCGACCTCAAGGTCGAAGTCAAGGTCACCATCAGATAGATCCCTCGAAACCCTGCAAATTTCATCTGAACAATTTGTTTGTACAAGCCCATCCCTACGTTTTAAAAAGGTGAGACGGGTGCTCTGAGACACCCGGTATATATATATATATGATATATATATTATTAATAAATATTTTATATTGTATTACATTAATATTTTATTTTCAATTATAAAATTAAAACCGCGCGCGCGTCATATATGATACACCATGCAACCTGGTCTGCTGGTTAGATATAGATAGATAGAGTGAGATAACACATAGAAGGCTTGTTCTTTTTGCCTGCACTGTCTGCACCAGTTCAGACAGTGCAATAAGTTGAAGTGAAACAAACGTACATCTGTTTCACTTCAACTTATTGCACTGTAGGCACAGTGCAGAGAAAAAGAACAGGCCTAAAGTCAAAGGCCCTCTATTATCGAAAAAACGAGACGTACATTTCTCTGGTCGACGACGATGACGACGTATCTTGAAAATAAAACGTGAAAATTCACAGATCCGGACTTTGCGTCGCGATTTCTCCGCTCGTAGGGCACGTAGAAAAAAAATGAAAGCACTTTTGTCATACAATTTAAGTATTTGCTGTCGATTAAGCGTATATAAAACTTGATCGGTTCAGCCGTTACTGAGATCTGATCATCTCGACCCCGAAAAATTCTCAGTTTCGCGTAAAAAAGGCACGGCAGTGTCGCGCGCTTAGCTTAGCGCCGAGACACTACTGTGTCTCCAGATATGCGAATGAATTACATAAAAAAGAAATAAACATTAAATTTTATTTTTGTTAAATGTAACATTCAGATTAAGTTTACTATTATTTTCAAATTATCATTACCTTTACGTCTATTCTTATATTTTCAAATTATCATTACCTTTACATGTATTCTTATATGTATATTAATTGCCAGAAAACACGGTAGTGTCTCCGTTCATGTTCAAAAAACTACTATTTATAACTTTTAAGTAGTTTTATAGTTTTTCTTATTCAGTCTAGCAGCCCCAAGTGTTTTCACATAAAAGATTTTTCTATTTAAATTAATTTTTTTCATTTTGTACTGTTAGTTCTTTAATTTTTTGTGGTTACACTTGAGATGAATAAAGCAATGCAATTTTGTAATATAATAACATTTTCAAGGAAGATTACTACTACTTTGGTTGGAGTTACTATTACTACTACCTTGGTTGGAGGAATGAATGTGTTTGAATTAATTGTGATATAATTCTTTTAAAGCAGAATTAAACCACTTGGATTTGAATAGGAAGATCTTTCAATAAGAATACAAAGAAATATACTAGATTTCATTGTATATGAAGATAAAGATAGTACCACGCGGGTTTTACTTTTTAATTTAGTAGAGTTTAAATAATAGTAGAATTTAACTTGCGCCGACTATTGATATCAAATCTTTTATACAAATGATACGGTCATTAGATTTAAGTAAATAAGGATAATATCACGTAGGTTTTTAAAGATGGTTTTACTAAACAGCAAATGTGATTAGTCAGTTTTATACAGTCGATTAAGTATTAGGTATATATAAGTTGAAATCCGCCCTTTTTTGCCAAAATTAAGCCTTTATTTAAAAAATAAGTAAAAAGAATTTATCAATCAAAGTATTGATCATCGTTAAATATGACTTTTTCCCATCTTTCTGGTAATAAGCGGATCCCACGGCAAAAGAACGGCTCATCTTTAGAGGCTATCCAGTTAGAGACCCATTTTTCGACGCTTTCATAAGAGTTGAAGTGTTTCTCTGCAAGTGCGTGTGCCATTGACCGAAACAAGTGGTAATCGGAAGGGGCACAGTCTGGTGAATAAGCCGCATGGAATAGCACTTCCCAGCAAAGTACTTCTAACGTTTCCTTAACGAGTTTCGTGACGTGAAGTCAAGTCTTGTCGTGAAGCAAGATCACTTTATGCTGTCTTGTCTCATATTCTGGTCGTTTTTCGCTCAATGCTCGGCTCAAATGGATTATTTGTTGTTGGTAGAGATCTCCTGTGACTATTTGACCAGATTTCAACAGCTCATGGTACACTACACCCTTCTGGTTCCATCAAGTACAGAGCATAGCCTCTTTCCCATGAATATTTCGTTTTGGCGTCGATGTCGATGGTTGGCCTGGATCGCAAATGGTTTTTCGGCGTTTGGGATTATCGTAATAGATCCACCTTACATCGTCAGTCACAATTAAATGCAAAAACCCCTTTCTTTTTTGCCTGGCAAGCAGCATTTCGGAGATGGTTTTTTGCCTTTCGATGTCTCTCTTTTTAAATTCATATGGAACCCATCTTTCTACTTTGTATACCTTTCCCATGGCTTTTAAACGCTTGGAAATAGCTGCTTGAGTAACATTCAACGTTTCTGCAAGTTGATTTTGTGTTCAACGTGGATCTTCATCCACCATTGCTTGCAGTTCTGTATCGATGACATGCTTTATCATTCGTGTCAAAATCATCAAGTTTGAATCGTCGAAACCATTCCTTGCAAGTTGTTTCAGATAGAGCAAGTTCCTTATAAGCTTCAACAAGCATTCGATGAGATTCAGCAGCAGTTTTCTTCAAATTGAAACAGAAAAGCAAAGCTTCGCGCAAATGATGCTTTTTTGGTTGAAATTCAGACATCTTTTTCGCAGTGAACAATTATGTTGTTGTCGCAAACACAAACTTTTATATACTGAATATTATTGACATAGATCCAAACTATAAATGATGCCTTTGTTCAGTCATTACAGTTGACGATTATTAAAGCTACAGCTATTTATCGCTAGAGGGCGGGTTTCAACTTATATACCTAATAATTGGCGTTGGTGAAACTGGCTCAAATGGTTTTTTTTACCAGCAGCACCCACTATTAGCGCTTTTTTTACCTGTTTTTCTTTTAAAGGTGAGTTTATAAAGATAGTACCAAATGGGTTTTACTTCTTAATCTAGTAGAATTTAAATAATAGTATGTGGTTTTTTAAAGGTAGAATTTAACTTGGTATAATCAACTCAAAAAGCCGGAAGTTCAAACAAAAATTAGAATAAAGGTAGTACCACATGTTTAACATACACTCCAAAATCTTGAATAAAATATAGTAGCTCTCACAGTAATTGTTCACTCTAGGGGCTCAGCTCTGTTGACCTTGACCTTGACATATATTGTCAAGGTCATGATTTTGAGAAACTTTGCCTCAACATCTAGGTGGCGGACTCTTATAATTTTTGAGATATTCGGACTCAATAGTGTGAACTTATTGTATACTATCAATAGTTAATACTATGCGTATTCAATAGTTCATATTACTCTTTTTAATTGTGAGTTCCGCCCAACCCCTTCGGGGGGGCTTCACTACTGTTAAAAATAACCTAACTCAACCCATTTAGTGGTGTGAGGTAACTCTTGCTTCGTGTAGAAAGTCGAAATCCATGCACAACAGTACAGGCAAGTGACTTTCTATGCAAACATACTTCTATGGTTGTACTATTGCGCATGAATTTCGACCTTCTACGCGAAGCGACAGCTACCATACACTACTAAATGGGTTGGGTTAGGTTATTTTTAACATTAGTGTAGCCCCCCGCAGGGGGGGGGGGGCGGAACCTACTGGATCTACACATACGACTTCTATAATTATACTGTTGCACGTGGGTTTCGACTTTCTACGCGAAACGAGAGCTATCTCACACCACTAAATGGATTGAGCTAGGTTAGTTAGGTTTAAGGGGTTAGGGCACTCTTCGGCACTAAAAATGTTGGGTTACTTGAATTTTTTTCTCCGCTACTATTAAATAGATCAAAACATCGTTTCAAGGGTTTATTCTACACATAAAAAAGTACAGAAAAAAATTTTTGTTGGACGAAAGAAGTTAAAAATGACGTCGTTCCAGCAGTTCCAATATAGATGTCCTTTTTCGGAGTACGCGTAATGCGGGCAGCATAGGCTTCCGTAGACAGCATCTAGGACAAAGTAAAATTGTTTTTTCATTATCTACATGAGTTTTTCTACGGCGGTACACAAGATCAGGACCAAAAATTGATTTTTCGCAAAATGGCAACAGTACAAAATTAACGTTTCGTTTTTCGTTAAAAAAATCGATTTTAATTTGTTTATAAAAAGTGTAATTGTTAATCAATCGTAAAGTTCATGTGTACCGCTTTAGATAATCTAGTTAAGAAGCTACTGTGAAAATTTGAAGTCAATCGGACAAAAACTGTTCGACTTATGCTGCCCGCAAATTTGAAAAACATAGTTTCGAGAAAAACGCGTTTAAAGTTTTGAAACGTATTTACTCTATGAAATTTTGCATTTATAAGAACGCCAATTTTTTTTACCATTACTCTGCTATCCCAGGACCATATAACATCCCTTTCAAGTCCACATGTTCTTCGTTAGCTTCTTTTCGGAGCGATGCAAGGCTCTTACGAGCGTCTTTTCGATTTTTCGACGCGGAGCGGTTGGCAGCTTTGACTCGACGCTCGTCGATTGCAGTGCAGAAATTGTATATCTCGGTGCCGATTTTCAATCCCAGGATTCCCATGACCTTCAATAATCCCGTAAATCCATCATTGTATGTAATTACAGCCACATTAGTTGCTATGTCGGTAATTAGTTTGCCGCTTGATATCGTTTTCGGTGCTATTGACCAAACGATGGAGTTCAAACTTTCATTTGCATTTTGCTTATATCCTCCGAGGCAACGAGAAAGCAGATCTTCTCTTGTAAGGTCTTCGTATATTTTTTGGATCGCATCAAAAACTTTCATAGACATTGCCGGTTTATGTACGTAGTCGTCAAAAAGATTCAATGCCTTTGATTTTTGCCATGAACATCAAGAATCAATGCCTTCGGGGCATTTATCGTGCTGAGGCTTTTCGTCAGTTGAGATTTTATGGTACAATGTGGCCCATATTTCTTTGCGCATATTTTCTGTCGAGTCAGTATTTCGTCGAATAGCCAATCCATAATAAATACTTAATTCATCGATCAACTTTCCAGTCAACGTACCTCTGCCGCCAAGATTTTTCTTTTCTTTCTTCAAATTCCTGAGTCTCGTTCCCATTCGTTTTTGTACGTGCCCAATACACTCTTTTTTGGTTATAGTAAAATCACCATATGGCTTGGCATTGACAAGGCTTTTATGTGTCTTGCTATCGCCATCTCCCACATAGTGCGCATATTTGACATTATGTAAATCTTCGGAGCACGAAAACATTTCGACGACTGCATCGGGTTCCATTTTTCCTGCACTACCGGTGTGATTACAATCACAGTTCGGTTCGTGTGAAGCGTACCATTCGGCGTATTCGTCTGTGTCACTTTTCTTCGTCCAATACTCGCACTGTTTGCAATATTTTGATTTTACTAAAATATCGATCACTTTTCCAATAAACCATCCGATCAAACTGGTGAATCCAAAGAGAGATGAAAAGCCACGCTTTCGCCAAGAGCCGTCTCCGGAATCGGTTAGTCCATCGGTTTGTCCCTTTTCTTCAGATTTTTTCTTTTCTTCTTTAGCTGCATTTTTTAAAGATACATGTTTTACAGCTTCAGTAGCTATACTAATTTTATTGACGATATTATTGTACGCTTCTTTAAACATTGGCTTCGGAAAACACATAAATGCGCAAAATTTCTCGATCCCGTGTAATCCAATACCTAGTAATCTCATTGCAAATACGAGGCGTTGATTAATGTCATAAGCGGTTCCATGAATTATTGGACTATTATCAATTGAAATATTTCCACAAGTTTTGCATGTTACAACTATTTTGAATCCAAGGCCACGCTTATTTGACTCCGAAAAACTAACTTTTTCGCCGTGTTCTGTCGTCAGCGGAAATAAATTAATATTCACACTGTGGTTTCGTTTCGTAGTCTTTATTAATTTTTGTATGTTCACAAATATTGGTCACTATGTCTTAACCACGCATTACTGGCTAATGTATTCGCATTGCCACGATACACTTTATGTTACGACGGTGAATGTTCGCTATGTATTTTACATCGCTGTTGCGACGGAATATGTTCGCACAGTGATTTGATTCACTGGTGTCGACAACGCCTAGGGGCTGATGCCCTGAGTTGACCACGTTTAAGGGCTGTTGCCCAGATTTATTGTGATTTGGTACGGATACGCGACAACACCTACAGAGAAGAACTCTTGAGTCGCGTTCGGCTCGAATAGACACTGCTCGGAGACAACAAGTTTAAGTAAACTGTACGATAGTCGCGAGAGATGTGAAGACGCGATGTCAGTTCGTAAAGATCACGACGCGGTGGAAGGGAACATACCCCCAATCGAATCCGGGCCCTAATAGGTCGTTCGTCAGTCACGTGTGCCAAAGGAGGGCCGTGTAGCTTGTCGTAACCGTACAGCGCTGCGGCGCGTTTTTTGTCACCGTTGCTAATGTCTCAACCGTCGGAAAGAGACGAACTGTGTATTGATGTCCGAGTATGCATGCGGACTTGTGTCAAAGCCGCCGTACCAAATTCACTGCGTATTATCATGCATGATATAAAAGAACTCTGACGCAACACAGATTTCATAAAACAGTATAAATTGTCTGATTATAAATGTAATGTGTAAATGTGTATAATTATTGTTTCTGTTGAAAATACATTGGTGATGTAGAAAATTGTGAAAAAAGAGTAAAGTAATAAAGTAATAAATATAAAAATTAATAAATATAAAATAGGGCTACGAGCCAAATATTAGTTAAAATACAAAGGTCTTAGTAATAAACAGTCATTAGTTAAAAATAAATATAAAATTTAATAAAATTCAAACAGACGTTTCGACCTTAATTAGGTCATTATCAATGTTAAGTCGCAATATCGTTAACGATGTAAAAACAAAGAAATTATAAAAATTCACGAATACATAAGTAAAAATATTAATAAAAAACGAAAAATAAGAATATACATTCTGTGATGTGGGTATTATTAATCTCACTCGCTATTGAAGAACATATCGTATCGGAGTAAAATGTCCAAGAGTCCATCGACAACGCAAGACATCAAATATTGTAAATTGTGAAACTCCACATTTCTAAATCAAATATTAACATAATAAAAACAATGTCAGTAATAGATAAAATTAATAAAAAAAGAATATAATATAAGAGTCAATTGATTAGTAAAAGAGTCAAATCACAAGGCAATAAATTGAAATGGATATAATGTAAGACTACAAAATAACGTAAGTAACTCATATCCATTTTGTTAATTTAGTAACAATTAAATTAAAAGATAATTAATTACCTTGTAAAATTGTATCAAAATACAATTATGATTAAAATAAGTTAGAAAAATGCGAAGAGAGACTATTTTAAGATGTTGACAATAAACAATTTAAAATAAGAATAACCGAACATCTCAAGTACAAAGGAACCACAAATGGAAATAAGGGGAAAATTAGGAAGGGACACACGCCGCATGTACAAACCAAAACTTCAGCTAGCATCATGAAGACAGTTATGAAATTGATATTTCCTCACGCGTGCACGTAATGTGCCCTATACTGCAACGCTTTTGCGTGCGGTAAATAGCCAATAACTCAAGCTGTTGAGTTATTTCGCAAAAGCGTTGCGTTATGAAAAATAACGCAACGCTGTGGTAGGGTGGTAGCACTGGTAGCACAAATAACAACACGGAGAAACCTAAATAACGCAAGGCAGTGGTAGGGTGGTAGCACTGGTAGCACAAATAACAACACAGAGAAACCTAAGCCCGGATCCTCATACGGACAACAGCGCTTTGACACCGGACGCTGATTGGTGAAAAACGGGTTATGGGAGTAAATTTTAGCCTCGCCACCGGTTTTTCACGAATCAGCGTTTGGTGTCAAAGCGCTGTTGCCCGTATGAGGATCCGGGCTAACCTGCGTCGACGCTGGCGCCCGCCAGCTCGAGTCGCGCCGTTTTTTGCGGGTATTGCCTCGCTTCGCTCGTGCGCTCGCGCGCCTGTGTCGCGTAATAGATAACTTACCACACATGTTACACAATGTACTAATTCGATATCCTAATTTGTTGTCGACTTGAATATCATTCTCCGATGTTGACGTTTTCAATTTTTTGGCAAGTCTTGAAGCGTCATCAGAACCGTCTTTGAAGCTGTGACGATTAGGTGGTTTTCTATTGGTTATTTTGCTTCGGCTCGCACGATCTGTAGATGCTCTTGTACCTTTCTTGCCTACGTACACTTTTCCATTTATTTTTCACACTTTTTGTCGGAAATTTATAGAAGTATAACTTACTCGAAGTGAACACAGTTACCGACTGGGACTACGATGCTTCAAAATACAGCGCCAAGCAGCGCGGCTTTATCGACCGAAAAAAAATTTTCCGACTAATACCACGTATTGTATATTGTTTTTGATACATTTATACGTCAATTAAGCCAATAAAAAAAAACAGACAAAAAATTTTTTCAAGAGTGCCCTAACCTCTTAAGTAGACATTAAAATAACCGCTCTAAAAGATTGTTGGGTAAAACTTCGGAATTGCTACAGCGGAGGGTTCACCCTTTCGGAAGTGCACCCGTCCTCGCTTCGCATAGAAAGTCGGAAACCGTTAAGTTTACGAACATTATGCATACATCCTTTTTTGTAGAGTTTAAAGGGCTTCATTTTTTGTTGGAAACTTTTTTTTGTAAAATCAATATTTTTTGAGATATGCATTAAAAGAGCGAAGAAAACCGATTTTCTAGCAGTTTTTTCAAAATGACGGCCAAAGTATGATTGACCGCCAAATTTCATTGTCAGATTCGTTTTCAGGAGCTAAAAATACATGGAAAAAATGTTTTTGCATTAAAATTGTAGATGCTGTAGCAATTCCGAAGTTTTACCATAACTTTTTAACGAAGGACGAGCGACGGCTAAAACCTGCTGGAGGTTATTCAGAGTCATGACCTTGACTTTTAATTTAGTTTATTTTAGTATTATTTTGAAAGTGATATATATGAAGATAATATATAACTTAAATACATTTTTTATTTAACCCTTTTAGTCACTCATTTTTCTTTTCACTGTATTCGCTTGAAACTCGTTACTCGGGGTCGCTGAATACGAATCTGGTGTCAGTTTTCCAAAATTCAAAATGGCGGATCCAAATGACGATCGTCACACACTAACACTAACAATTCCCTCATCAGGTAAGTATCGGTTTCAATGAAACAAATGACGATCGTCACACATATACACTGTAGCGATTCCCTCAACAAGGTAAGTACAGAATTCAATGAAACAAATGACGATCGACAAACTAACACTAACGATTCCCTCAACGGGTAAGTATGGGATTGAATAAAATAAATGACGATCGTCACACAGTAACACTAACATAATGGATCCGCCATTTTGAATTTTCTGAAACTGACATCAGATTCGTATTCAGTGACCCTAAAAAACCCCGAGTAACGAGTTTCAAGCGAATTCAGTCAATTTTCAATTTTATGTCCGCCATCTTGGGTCCGCCATTTTGAATTTTGGAAAACAGACACGAGATTCGTATTTAGCGACCCCAAAAACCCCCAAGTAACGAGTTTCAACTAAGTTCAGTGAAAATGAATGAAGAAAATGAATTTTTTCTGGAAAAGGAACATTATTTTTTGTTATCCGTTTGTTTATAATGATTTTATTATTAACAATTTGTGGATCAGCAATTTTTTTAGACTTGTTACAGTATGAGGAACATACCAAAACTAAAAAAACCTTTCACTCATTGATAAATATAAATTATAAATTTATAAAACTGTTAACTAAAAGGTGGCTCGCTGAGCGGCACACTGTGACGCAAAGGGTTAAAGACTTCGCTATTACACTGCGGTGTATATTTTTTTTTCTCCAAATCTCGGTATCGGCTGCACCAATGTTATTCAGACTGGTCGCAATCGAAAAATATCGATGACATTATATAATAAAAGCATTTTAAATGTTTTATTGGACTCTTAATTTCTGTATAATTTTGATATAAATTTGTAGATGTCAAAACTCCAGAAAAAGCTAGTAGTAGCGTCGCGAATTTGGCAGCAACACGAACATATACGCAATAATGTTCACGCGTCAAGCGATCAAATCAAGCGATTATAATTTTTGTGCAATTGGTGTCGCAGGGCTATCGCGTCGCTTGATATTTTTTATTTTTATGTTATATTAACATTGCAAATTAAAAATTTATTTTATAAAAAAAATCTTATTATTGCTCAATTTACGCCGTTTTTACTTTATACTTTGCATTAAAAAAAAAAGTAATATTCTTTTATGGTCTACAACATATTCAGAGCTTAAGAGCTTAAAATTGGAGAAGGATACTTCATTCCTTTGTAAGTAGAAAAAAATTAGAGCAATTTTTTAAACAATGTTTAATCAAAAACTCTTCCTTTCTCTAATTTGAAAAATAAATTTGAAATCAGTGCAAAAGTATAAGAAGTATTTTATCAGATTAGCTTAACATAAGAAAAGTGAAATTTTTTCGACTAATGTAATTAGTAAAAAAAGATGTTTAACAATATAGTGAGCAGCGTGAGCAAGAAATTATATATTAAAGTTTCTTGCACTATAAATAAAAAAAGATTGGAGAAAGTAAAATAATGAGACATTATTATAAAATAATAATTATAAAATAGAAGTTTTTCCCCCTATGTTATGTGTAAATAAAGAGAATTTGAATAAAACGAAGAATGAAAGCACTTTAAAGCATTTGTGTAAAAATGAGCAAAAACTATTCTTACTCTCTCCTCCCGAGTCAATAAGTAGTCATAAAAGACACCTGAAATGAAAATAAAATATAAATACAAGGAGCAAATAGAATCTATTGCTGATAGGAGAAGTAAAAGAAAAGGACGGATTAAGCTTGTGCCCATTTTTATACAAGTGTTTAAAAGTGCTCTTACTCTTTTGTTTTATTCAATTCTCTTTATTTACAAATAACGTACAAGAAACTTCAACATACCATTTCTTGCTTATAATATCACGATTCCATTATAGCCGTGACTACTAGTGAGGATCCTTAATAACACAACAGGCTGATTACGTTCGAAGTATGTAAACATGCCACGTATTTCAAATTACGTAATACAATTTTCCGTCAATAACATTTCCATGGAGGAATAGATGTAGTTGCGAAATTAATTACATCGTCGTTGCTGTCGAGTGAAAATGTTCATTTTAATTAAACTATTGTTCATCCTGGTGTACACTTAAGCGCGTGTAATTTCGATCAATGTGAATGTAGCGCAAAAGAAAAACTAGCAATAGACAGAAAAACGGCAATTCTGGTAAAATTTGACTTTGGTGTATCTTTGAATCTAATACATGTAGAGGTACTCTTTTTAATTAAAGCCATTGGCCGGTAGCGATTGAACCTGTGTGCAACTTAACTGATTAACTGAGAGAACGTTCCTAAGCTCTGCTCCATTGTAATAATCTGATGACGAGTTTCTGTAGTCAATACCTATACTCTTTATGCTCTGTTACAGATTAAAGCAGGTCTTTTACGATCCAAAAAAGTGGTTTGTACGAACCGAAAGTGTGATTGGAAAAGTTATTTTAAAGCATTTGTAGTTCGGCGCTGCAACTTTGATAGAAGATAATCGAAAAACGATCTGAATTGTCCAATCGCTTCCAGCAGAGATATAGTTCCGCCTATATCTATCACAATCAAATTTCACGGATTCTATATATAAATCATGTCGAGGCTAATATGTTCCCAATGAATAGTTCCTTCTTTGAAGGCTCATAGCTCTCTAGAGTTATGACGTTATGAGCAATTGAAAATACAAAGCATTCAATCTTGATGAAAAAGAAAAACCAAGTCTGTTAAAAGTGACAAAACGACGAACACGCGAGGCCAATTCATATAATGTACCAATTAAAAATTTGCGTCCTATATTATTTGGATTACATAAACGGGTTATAAAATGGTTTTACCGAAGTTACATTTACACATTGCGCATGCAATAGCGTTACCGGCGTAAATATGTTCTTGCCAACCTAAAAACAGTTTCGACCATTATCAAACGGATCACCGTGGTAAAAATTGCGAACAATAGATTTTATCAAAGGATGGAATACGCGCAACGTGGAAAAAAAAACTTTCAGGCTCATACGCTCACGTTGTAATTAAATTCCGTTTATTGTGATTGTGATCCCTAACAGAGTGAGAAAAAATATACCATTAGTCAAGGAGATCAGTGATGATGTTAAAGTAGCAAACCTGATTGAAAGCGATGGCATTATCAATGGTTCGAACCGCTCGAATTTCATCGGCGCGGCAGCGCGGTGGAATAAACTCGAAATGAAATGACGTCGTGACACGTTTACGGGCTGATTGAATCTCAACGAGCTGAAGGAATATCTCGTTCGGCGATTTCTGTCGATTGGAGAGACACATGGATGGCGCCTTTATTACATCTATAAAATCGAAACAGGAAATGTTCATCGACAGAAAATGCGAATGGGACGAATTCCAATCCTATAGTATTGAATATTATACTACATAGCCTTAGTTATCCCCATTGTATTCCAAACTTATTATGCGGAAAGTTGAATAAAATTTAATCATAAAAATAAAATGTTCAAGCCATGTTCAAAAAAGGATATTCAAAAATTTAAACCTTTTTATCTAATAATAATATATTTCCATGAAAAGTAACTGATATTATTAATAAAGGTGCCAGTACAAAGTGAACATACGTAAAGTGTATGCAACTTGCGGGCGATTTCCGAATCGCCTTCGCCTTCTGTTGTCCCCCTCATCTCACCGAGCGCAGTCCAAATATCGCACAACGCTTGATCGACATTTGATCTCCGCGCGGGGCGGTGAGGTGAGGGGGACAGCGGAAGGCGGAGGCGATTCGAAAATCGGCCGAAAGTTACACACACTTTATGTATGTTCTCTTTGTACTGGCACCTTTAATTAATAATATATCAGTTACTTTTCATAGTAATACACTATTATTAGATGAAAAGGTTTAAATTTTTTAGTATCCTTTTTTGCAGGGTTGTTAACGTTACCGTTTTTATGTAACGCGTTACAGTTACTGTTACTTGCGATAAAAAGTAATACGTTACTCGTTACCGATGTAAAAAAGAACGCCTTAATGTTACTCAAAAGTAACGGGAAAAACCTTACTTTTTCCGTTACTTTTCAAAAAATGATAATATCTATATAAATTCTATATAAATCTATATAAACATAGCTACATAAGAATAAATTGTTTTTTTATTTTATAGCTCTTTTATTTTATATTTTATTAATTATTTAATTATTATTTAATAAGTTATTGTATAATTATTCTTATATTATATACAAGAGTCGTCTGAAAAGTTTTGAGCCTAACGTAGAAACAAGTAATTTTTCGGTCAAATTCAATTTTATTTTTCCACATAGTCTCCTTTTAAGTCGATACATTTTCTCCAGCGATGCACCCACCCTTTTAATCCATTCTTTTATACTTTGTGCACCAAGCATAACATATCGCAGTTATTTTCTAGAAAATTGTAATCTGCAAATTGTAATGCTTTACTTATTATATATATGTATGTATGTTCATTTTGATTATTAAATTTGGATAATATACACTCTTTTTATATGTTCACTTTGAACTGGCACCTTTAATAATATATCAGTTACTTTCCATGGTAATTTATTATTGGAGAAATAAATGTGTTCGAATTAATTTTGATATAATATTTTTAAAGAAGAATTAATCTACTTGGGTTGGAATATGAAGATCCTTCAATATTTATTTTTGTAAAGAAGGTTTAAACCATTTGGATTGAAATAGGAAGAATTTCAATAAGAATATGAAGACATATATGGTGCTTAGATTTCATTGTATATGAAGATAAAGATAATACTACATGGGTTTTACTATTTAATTAATTAGAGTTTAATAAGAATAGTACCACATGGGTTTTTAACGATATTATTAGTATTTAACTTGGCGCCGACTATTGATATCAGATCTTTTATACAAATGATACATGTCATTAGAATTAAGTAAGTGTAAAGATAGTACCTCTTAGGTTTTTTAAGATGGTAGCATTTAACTTGGCGCCGACTATTGATGTCAGATCTTTTATACAAATGATATATGTCATTATATGAGGATAAAGATAGTATACTACATGGGTTTTACTATTTATTTTTTTAAGAAGAATTAAACCATTTGGATTGAAATAGAAAGATCTTTCAATAAGAATATAAATTACATGGGTTTTACTATATAATTTAGTAGAATTTAATAAGAATAGTATCATATAGGTTTTCAAAGATCTTTCATACAAATGATTTTTTTAAAAAAAAGGTAAGTTCATATACGATTGTAGAATCTAGGTTATATCTTGGTCTACTAAACAGCATAAGGATAACACCACGTGGGTTTTTAAATTCTACCAAACAGCAAATATGACTGGTCAGATCCACAGCTGATTATGAGGATAACAACATGTAGGTTTTTAAATTCTACTAAACAGCAAATATGATAAGGATAACATCACGTAGGTTTTTATAAAAAATTAACCTTGGTATACATAATGAGGTATTCAAGTACATATTCGAGTTAGTATTAGTCAAATCAAACGTAAAGTTGGGAACTGTTGGGTATTACTGAAAAAGAGAAGGGAGAGGGAATTCTGATATAGAATAACTTGGCGCCGACTATTGATATACGATCTTTTATACAAATGATATATGTCATTATATGAGGATAAAGATAGTACTACATGGATTTTACTATTTAATTTAGTAGAATTTATCTTGGTATAACCAACTCAAAACCGGAAGTTCAAACAAAAATTAGAATAAAGATAGTACCACATGGGTTTTTAAGAATTTCGAGGAAGTTCGAGGCTAGAGCTTACCGGTTATCGCCGTCGCTATTATTGTAATTGCTGTGAGATTTAGAGTAACACTAACGAAAATTCGAGCATTCCGATTCGCTTTGTGAGAATTAGTAAAGTATCGAAGTGCCTGGCGCCCAACTTTGAGTAATTGTGAGTAAGAGGGAGCAAGAAAAGCGACGAAGTTGCCCGTCACTCGTGAGTACGGTCGCAATCTATATATATATTTATATTATATATATTTTTTGTTATGTACATATATACGTTTATATTATATATTAGCGTTGATGTTGTTACAGTTAACTGATATTTAATTTTCAATGATTACATAAAATGTGAAATCAGATTATAGAAAAACGTTAAATGTTATTAAAAGACTATAATGAAAATAGCCAATGAAATCGATAATTTATTACAACATTGTCGATTTTAGTAAAATGGAAGTGAACTGCAAATGATTCCATGAAGTTAAATCGCTCTCGAGCACAATATTAACTTCCTTCTTGGATGGTAATACCTAATACTGTAATACTTTACATCATAGGCAATAACAAAACTCTAATTTTACTTAAAAGAAATTTTTCGATAATCGTATACTTTTAAATAAAATTGTAAAAATTCGAAAATTTTACAATAACGTTACCTTTCGTTTAATTAAACGGAAAAGAAAAATTATGTAAAAAAGACAATACGCTGTATTCTCACGCGCTCGGATCTTATTCATTATTCTGTCGCACTACGCCTTTAATTATCAGAAAATTAATGAAGGTGAACATGATTATAAAGGAGGAAAAATATATAGATTATGAAAGTGAGAAGGTTTAAAAGACTTTGACGAGCGGATTTACCGTGTCGTTGCAGTTGCAATTTTATTGTTTTCTTCTAGTAAATTACTAGTTCAAGGGACAAACGGTAATTAGCAAATGTTTTACGCAGATATGTGTGAGCGGTTTATAGCAACAGAACTATTTTTTTCTCCAAAACTAGGTCAAATCGTTATGCTCGCAATGAATTGTTACAACACACATTAACACATTGAATTAATTTCCATAATAAAAAATGATAATCCAAATAAGATAAGCAGCGACGCGGAATTGATTAACGGCAAACATGCGTTCAACCAATTACATTATTATTCGCAGACCAGCGAGGCTTATTATAATTGACGGAAGTGAAAATCAGGAAATGAGAATTCCCGTAGCAGTTTGATATTGACGTCATGGAGATTCATCTCTCTTTATACTAACGATACGAGAAATCTTAGCGAGTTTGCATAAAAATAATTTAATCAATTCCTTACTATTAAGTGTACAAATTAATTCTCGGCCCCTACCTTTCAGCAACCTCAGAACCCGTTTACGTTGAACTCTTCCGCCCCTTCTGTAGTCATTTTAAAGTGCCATCTTTTAGCTTTGAAATGAGGTACAATACTTGATCCTTCTGTAAACATAACCTGAAAAATCAGCAGTAAACACGATGTCGTTTGAAAATCAACATTTGAAACATTGCCTCCTTTTCGCGTTTCAACTTAAAAAAAACGCGGCTGAGGCAAAAGAAATGATTTGTTCGGCTTTGGGCAAAAATGTACGCTGTATCGTACAGTACGTGTAAAAAATAGTTCCAACAGTTTCCAGAGGGAAATTTCGACCTTGAAGATCGTGAATGCACCGGTCAATCAAAAACTGTGGAAGATGTAGAGTTGGAGGAAATTTTGAACGAAAATTCTTGCCAAACACAATTAGAACTTGCAAATACACTTAGAGTAATCCAGCGAAGCGTTTTCCTATCGCCTAAAACAGCTGGCGAGGATTTGCAAGGAATCTTCATGAGTCTTTCACTCTCGTGAGCTCACTTCCGAAAACAAAAGCAGACGCCACGATACTGCTCCCTTCTTGCTCTCTAGGTTCAAGAAAAAGAGTTTTTTGCACAAAATTGTTACTTGTGATGAAAAGTGGATATTGTACGAGAATCCTAAGAGGCGAAAATCGTGGGTCCGTCTAGGTGAGCCATCAAGGCATCGCAAAACCAAACATCCATGCAAAAAGGTGTTGCTATGCATTTGGTGGGATCAAAAGGGCGTGATCCATTATGAGTTGTTCCGACAAGGTCAGACCGTGACTGCTGAGCTCTATCTACATCAATTGATTAGTGTAAATGACACTTTTGAAGAAAAAAGGCCATTTACTGGTAGTGGAAGAAGGAAGGTGATACTGCTGCAGGATAATGCCCGGCCCCATACAGCAAAAAATACTCTGTAAACCATCTCCGATTTAGATTGGAAAATTTTCCCTCATGCGGCGTATTCTCCAGACTTAGCCTTCTCGGATTATCACCTATTCCGAGACCTACAACATCACCTTACTGATTCTCGATTCAAGTCAGTTCAAGAGGTCGAAAAAAGCATCGATGAATTCATTAATTCAAAACCATCATCATTTTTCCGATCTGAAATCCGGCAATTGCCTGAGAGATTAAAAAAATGTATAGATAACGAGGGAGATTACTTTGAAGATTGAATTTGTATTCATGTTTTTATAAATAAATGTCAAAGTTGGTCAAAAAGGCCGAGAATTAATTTGTACATCTAATAATTCTTAAATATCTGAAAATCATATAAGTTATGTACTAAGTTATGCCATCGGGATAAAGTTACGCTTACCTCTACTATACAGAAGAAAGTTATAGCGTTTGTTGCTATTGAGCTTTGAGCTATAGACAAGCAACGTCTCTTTAGTTCTTTCTGAGAAAGATTCTTCATTACAATTGACGAGATGAGGCTCCAAATGGAAGCGAATACTTTGAGTTATCTCAGATATGCGACAGAAATGTCAGTGATAATGATAGAAATGCCCGAAGAAAGAAATGCTCGGGTATTGTATGATTTTATTCATCAGATGTTATATTAAACGTGAATTCATCTTTCTTCGATGCGATGAGTGTAGATAAAATTACAATTTAATAATAAAACAAATAAAAAAAGGGCTAGTAAGTAACGGTCAAGGCTAGATCTTGGCGACTAACAATATTTTTTTTATATGTAATTTTCGTAATAAGTTCTTTATAGTATTAAGATGCTAGTAGCATCATTATCAAACAAAGATCACAATTTAATTTATTAGGTGTACAAATTAATTCTCTACCTTTCAGCGACTTCAGAACCCGTTTAAGTTGAACACCCCCTTCTGTAGTTATTTTGAAGTGCCATCTTTTAGCTTTAAAATGAGGTACAGTACTTGATCCTTCTGTGAACATAACCTGAAAAATCAATAGTAAACACGATTTCGTTCGAAAAGCAACATTTGAGGTACTGCCTTTTTTTTGCGTTTCAACCTAAAAAAACGCGGGTGAGGCAAAAGAAATGGTTTGATCGGCTTTGAGCGAGAATGCTGTATCGTACAGTACGTGTAAAAAATGGTTCCAACAATTTTTTTTATTTATTTACGTTTCATAATATATTATATGAGCAATAAAATTATCATACGTTTAAAGTCTTAGAATAGTTTGAGGAATTGCCATACACAGCAATTGCAGCAAATTTAATTGAAAAGCAAAAGGATTAAAGTTATTTGAGAAACAGCCGCGTTTGCTCTCGTTGCATAACATGAAAAGTGATTGAAAGGATCATTTAATTTGTTACAGACGAGCAGGGTAGATTACTCTAATTCAAAGCGAGCTGACCCACGCCACTTCACAAAGCTCTTGGATCGTACAGATCATTAAGTGAACACAATAGCCTAGAGATGGAGGAAGAGTAATCGTGTGAAGAAAGACACAACTTCGATTCCCGAAGAGAGAAGCATCTCGAAGAAGAGTGGGAAGGGTAAAGGAAGAAAAGAGAAAAAAAAGAGGAACTCAGTGGATGTAACAAATCGTAATGTAATAAACTGCTACGGTGTAACTTGACAACTAAAAAATGTCCATTAAAGAGGGATTACATAGAAAATGAAAGATTTTTACGGTACTTAATTACGTCATTTATTGCGCGACCTCTTTTGCTTACGATAGTATCCAACTTTTCAGGTAGAGAAGAACTCTTGATAACTTAAGACTTAAGATATTATTTGTTACTCCATTGCGAGGTCACAATTAATTCTGATTCCAAAAAAATATTACAACAAATATTAAGCATCTAGCAAAGTGCATTGCTTTTTATAACTAGAAAGTACATTTAATATCAAATTTTTACTATTAAATTTTTTTGGATTATAATTTAAAGGCGTATAATAAAGAAATTCAAACAAATAAATGCCATTAATTTTCACGATTGTTTAAGTATAAATTACATATATTCATAAACAATAAATACAATTCGCATGTGCAATTAAAATTGCTTATACCCCAAATAAAATTAAAGCGTAAACCCATAGGCGTTTTAACTCTGGATTTGAGTTTTCTTTAGTGTTTATCACTAATTATCGCATGAAGAAAGACTCAAATTTAAAATTCAAATGCCTGAGGATTTATATTTCACTTTAATTTTGTTTGGTAAGATACATCCTAATTACATGCAAAACGTACAAATTTTTTTGTTTACGAATATTTAATACAGGCATTTTAATTTATATTGAATTTATTCTTGGAGTTATAAATATTATTATTTTATTTTAAGCGAATAAAGAAATTACTGCAAACTTAGATTGCTACATTCCTGTCATTAAATTTTAATATTAATGATAAATAAACATAAGTTTTACTTGAGTTCTAATGGGTCATAATGAGAAGACAAAACTATCAACTTCAAAAGAATTAACTCCATTAATTGGTTTATCCCAATCTCTTATAGCAATGTATCCGTCTATCTCCTCGCATTCCATTGACTGTTTTCGCTGAATTGGGCGAAAGTTAATTCTGCCACCAGATATGTCTAGAAAAATGCGATTAAAGATGTTTATCCTTATCGGTCTATCCTGCGAGCAAATAAGTTTTGTGTTTGACAGCATGCTAGCATCGTACATATATGTACATACATATGTAATAACGATGGGATTTAGTTCTTCTTTTCGAAATGGTTAATAAACGTAAAAGTTTATTCTCATCGTAACAAAAAGACTTCTTAATCTCCCGAGTGCTACTGCTCACCCTACATTTTGATAAAAAAAAAACTCATTCGATATGTTTTGCATGAAATAAACGAATCGCGCAGAAAAAAGTGTCTTTCTGCCCCGCGAACCGAGACATTAAGCGTTAAAGTTGATGACTATTTAGGTTAGAAAATCTGTCATCATGATTTTTTGTGTTTTAGAAGCAGTACTTTTGTATTTTTAAAGCACTGAATTTTTGTAATCATAGAGCATGAAAATGTGACCGTAGCGTATGCCCGTACCGCAGTATTTCGTGGCTGTGACAGATTTCCTAACCTAAATAGTCATCAACTTTAACGCTTAATATCTTGGTTCGGAGAACAAAGCCGTTTGCCAGATTCGTTCATTTCTTGCAAAAACGCGTCGAATGAGTGTATTTTTATCAAAATTAGAGGTGAATGGTAGGGATGCGACATCGAAGATCGATATTTTAGAATATCGATATTTCCTCAACGATATATCGATATTTTACATCGATATCTGGTCTCATCGATATTTATCTGTATCGATATGAAACACACAAATATCGGACTCAAATATCGAACTTGTCGACCTACTTGGTCGGTGTCCCGCTTCGACGCCATCTGTGGCCATAAGAGGAAAATGGCGCCGAAGCGGGACACCGAGTCACCGACCAAGGCGAATACATGCATCATATTATACCACGGACTATGTACTCCGTGATATTAGCGTTTCAAAGCTTATCGCGCACCAATTGGATATTTACATATAATCAGAATGAAAGTAAAGTAAAGACTGGAAAGGAAACGTGGAAACAATATTCTGGAATCCTAATTCTAACTACATAAAGGGTATGTATGAATATTAATCTGAACGATATTTAACACTACCGAGTTTTGCTACCGCTTAATTAGTATTTATGCATTTTGATTTTTTGTTTATATGATTTTGTTTAAATAATGGGAATGATTTTACATAGTTATCTTTTTTACAGAATTATTTAATGCATTAATCCTCTATTCCTGTGCAGAGTTTTCCATGAGTTTCGATCCTCGTTGTAAACCTAACCTATAAAAAGTATGCTTACATTGCCTATCGCTATCTATCCTGTCACTACTAATATTTAAAACATCAAACATGACAATGTAGGGTCTTTGTAGAGAGAATGCCGAGTGCTGGAATCAAAAACATTGTGTTCATTTGAGAAGGAGAGAAAAATACATTATTCAATTGATATCATAATTTATTGTTTACTTACGGAGAAAACATATTATTTTGTTCGGTCTTGTGTGATCACACCGTTTTCGATTCTTCACTCAATCTGTGTAAGTATGTATACTATTTTCTGTTATTGGCCAAATACAATGTCATGTTAGGTATCTCTGTATCATGTGTAATCAAAGCGTCATATCCCATCTAACTACATAAACTTTACATGAAATGATATCAATATTATTAACCGATTGTTATGATTTTAGTGAAAGTAATATATCATGATATTAATATGTAAATGTATCATTGAGCCGAATCAGACTTGTAAGCGTGTATTATTATTGTGACATATCGTTGACTAATACTTTTAAAATAAAATTTGGTTAAGCATAATGATAAATTTACAAACACCTTGAAATTATAATAAAAATTTTTAGACGTTATCACCATGACGTTGGTTATGAAAAACTTAATAAAGAATGATATACATATAAGAAATTAAATATAACTTCGATAGAGAATTTTGATAGTGAAGTAAATAATAGAAGTCATTAAACATTAATGCTAGTTTTTCTGTCATACAGTGCCTCCAAAAAGTCAAGCATGGAAGTATTTTGTTAAAACGGATAAAGGAGGCGTGTGCAAACTCTGCAATACAGAGGTTAAGACGTCGGGAAATACGACTAATTTAATGACTCACATGGTTCGGGCACATAAAGAGATAATAACCGATGGAAACGAAGAGACAAAGAAATCCCTAAAACGAAAAATTGAGGTAATGATAACATTTATTAACTATTACATTTTTTAATTAAATTAGTAAATAAAAAAATTTCGTTGAATATATATAACTATATAAAAATTAATCGAGTGTATAATATAGAACAAAAAATTAATTAAAATTTATATTAAAATTTATTACAAATTTCTCTTTATTTCGATAATATTAAGGAAAATATTTTTAAAGTAACTTTTATTATTATATCTTCATTAGCAGCCATCTCTAGAAAACCAATGTGATGATTATGACGACAAACAATCTGATCATCTTTCTCCAGCACGATCAACTTCGCCAGTAGTGTCCACAAATTCAGAATCATCGGTTAATCTGGCATTTACGGATGTTGAAAAACACAAACAACGAAGAGTAGATTATTTGTTCGAAAAGCAAAAATCATTTCATGGTAAATTTGATAAATTTCTTGCTATTCAATACTTCAAGCAAAAATAACAATAATCAAAATGTAATATAACAAATAAATATTTTAACAATATAATAAAATAAATAAATATAACAATGTAACAGAAAAATAAACTTAAAAAAGAAAGCATTATAATAAATAAACAAACAAAATATAATTTCTTCATGTTAGATATTCAAAATTTAAATGTAACAAATTAAAATAGAATTGTTGATGAAGAGCCAGTGAAGGCGTCCTCTATATTGAATTGACTATATGTATTTTCGTCCATTTCAGATGGAGGAGTTAAGGCTACTGAAATTACACAGAAAATTGTGTACATGATAGTCAAGGATAATATGCCACTTAATACGGTTGTAAAAGAGGGTTTCGCTACACTCATGCAAACAGTCGCTCCGCATTACAAAATACCATGCCGTAAAACGATTACGAACCATCTCGAAACAAAATACGAGTTTTATCTGACTTGATAAAACATCAATTATCCAAAACAAAATATGTCTCCTTAACGACTGATATTTGGACGGAGCCACTCAACACAAGGAGCTTTTTAGGGCTCACAGTTCACTTTTTGGTGGAAAAAGAACACAAGTCTATTACGATTAGTGTGGCAGAGCTCTCTGAAAGGCATACAGCAGTCTATTTAAAAAAGTGGCTACTCGAGCGAACAACAGAATGGAACGTGACTATTGAAAAAATTGTTGTTGTAGTATCAGACGGCGCTTCAAATATAAAAAAAGCTGTTGCAGAAGCATTCGGCGAAGAAAAGCAACTATTATGCTTTGCCCATCTGTTGCATCTAGCAGTTTCAAAAGTCCTCGACGACGATGACACTATTAAAGAATTCTGTAAAAAGATTAAAGACATAGTGACATTTTTCAAAAAATCAGTCGTTGCAGCTGATCTCTTACGAGTTCATACACGATTGAAGTTAATTCAAAGTGTCGAAACTCGCTGGAATTCTACGCACAATATGATCGAGAGGTTTCTAGAATTAAGTGAAAAAATTAGTGCTGTTATTTTACAATGCCCGACTGCCCCTTGCATGTTAACAGCAATTGAGATGGAAGCTGCGCGCGAATTGCTGAAATTGCTGAAGCCATTCGAAGTAGCCACAAAAATTGTTTCTGGCGAATCGTTTTTAACGGCAAGTAAAATAATTCCTGTCGTTAATACTCTAAAAAACAATATTGACACCTTCGAAGCGACGACTAGTATTGGGAAAAATTTTAAAATACTTCTAAAAACCCAATTGTCAAAGAGATTTGAT
>NW_017280300.1:117264-146332 GCF_001594065.2 Cyphomyrmex costatus
TAATAATGTAGGAAATTTAAATCCTCTAAAAATAAATACAGATTCTGTATCTAAAATAGTTATTTTTAAAATTTCCATTTATTTAATATTAAAAATGTACTCGTATTGTATTTATTGACACTTAATTATACTTAAGTTTATTTGTACTTAATTTAGATTTGTTCTAAGAAAAATATATACGCGCTCTTTGCATTTCGTAGCCACTTACATACTTCAAATTTTAAATCATTTATGGATGTCCATTTTGTACTTTTAGCTCGCAATAAATTTGTGTAATGTCCTTCGTCTATATTTTTACCATGATGAAGAATCGCACTATTAACTTTATAAATATTATCACCGATACAAATTTTTGACGAAGGTATGGATTTAATATTAAGATTTGTAATCTTTATAACTTCTTCATTATTAACTTTAAATAATAATAATTGAATAATAAGTACAAAACGGCAAGTAAAATAATTCCTGTCGTTAATACTCTAAAAAACAATATTGAGACCTTCGAAGCGACGACTAATATTGGGAAAAATTTTAAAATACTTCTAAAAACCCAATTGTCAAAGAGATTTGATGCCATCGAAATGAATTCCGTATTAGCCATTGCTACGTTGTTAGACCCTCGCTTCAAAAAAGTTTCTTTTCGCAATCATGTGGCATGCGTGCGAGCTGTCAACAAGATATCACAAATTTTAAGAAGTAACCCAGAGAATAAAGAAATATTACAATCCCAAATTATAATGAATAACGAAAACGATTCCGATACTGGATTTTGGTCTTATCATCGAAACCTTGTGAATATAGACAAACAAAAACAAACGCTTCGAGATGTTGATGAAATGCCGGAAGAATTGAAGTATTACTTTCACCAGGGCAATATTCCAGTAGAGAATAATCCGATAGAATACTGGTTATCACATAGCAATAAAAATCTGCAGGATTTAGCAATTAAATATTTTTCGGTGATTGGAACTTCTGTACCATCTGAACGTGTTTTTTCCCGTGCAGGGCGAATAATGTCCGACGACCGAAATAAACTATCTGGTGACCATCTTGACAAAATACTATTTTTAACAAGCTTAGAAAAAGAAGATTGGAAATTATAAAAAATATAAAATATTTTGTTACACAGATTTTAGTTCTAATGTATTTTATATATTTTAATATCAATACTATAAAAAATTATTGTTGTAAATTCTCCTGTTAGAATTATTAAAATAAAACAAATAAATATTATAACAATGTAACAGAAAAAATAAATAAATAACAATGTAATATAAACAAATAAACATTATAATAAATAAAAAAATAAAATCTAATATATGTATGTATGCGATTTAATATGTATGTAAGTTGGGGAAAATATCGATAATATCGATAGTATCGACGCAAGAGAGTCGATATTTTTTATGTATCGATACTAAGGGTCTACGATATGTATCGATACGGAATATCGATATTTTTCTTTCGATGTCGCATCCCTAGTGAATGGGGTATTCCTATACCTTTACCACACACATATAATCTTCAAAATGATAGCTCATTGTTAATAACAATAATAGTTCATTGTTTACAACATTATTTATTATCTTTCTTTTTTAGAATGGCGCGGTCTAAATCTAGAATGGAGGGTAATTATTTTCCAAATACCATGTTCAAAGCAATGACTTTGCATAGGCAAGGAAGCAAGTATTCGCAAAGCGGCAAAAGAATATAAATTAGCATGTTTCACACTGCGCCGTTATATAGCTAAAAATATAAATATTAAGAATGAAGAATTACAAAACATAAGTCTGATTCCTAACTATGACGTTAATAAAATATGTACAACAGAACAAGAAAAAACGTTGAAAGAATATGTAAAAGAATGCGCTCTAACTTTTTATGATCTAAGTACTGTAGACTGCCGTCGTATAGCTTATCAGATGGCAACTATTAATAATATTAAGGTTTCCGACAATTGGATACGAGAAGAAATGACAGGATATGAGTGGCTACGCTCTTTCAGATCAAGACATCCTGATTTATCGCTAAAAAAAACCTGAAGTTTGTAGTCGGACACAGGCAACATCTTTCAATAAGGAAACTGTCAAATTTTTTTTGGATAATCTTAAATGAGTTATGGAAAGGCAGTTTCATCTAGATTATAAATGCGACAGCCATTACCTTCTTTTGGTAATTGCTGTCGCATTTATAATCTAGATGAAACTGCAACTACTACAATCCAGCGTCCCAAGAAAGTTCTTGCTCCAAATGGAGTTCGTAACATCGGAAAAGTCACTAGTGGTGAAAAAGGAATATTAGTAACTAAAGCATTGATAATACATGCTGTATTATCAATGCTTTAGGACAGGCCTTACCGCCAATATTAATATTTCCTAGAAAAAATTACAAGGATTACATGCTCACAGGTGCTTATCTAGGTTCACTTGGTCTGGCCAACCCTTCTGGTTGGATGAATACTGAGTTGTTTGTGGAACTAATAAAACATTTTATAAAACATGCTTTCAGTAATTCCAAAAAGCCCAGCATTGCTAATCATGGATAATCACAAGTCGCATCTATCGATTGAGGCATTAAATCTGGCAAAACAATTTAGAATAACAATGTTAACCCTACATCCTCATATGACTGCTAAGCTTCAGCCTTTAGATGTTGGTTTGCTAGCGCCATTCAAGATTTTTTATAATGCAACTGTAGAATCATGGCTTTTAAGAAATCCTGGTAAAACTTTCACTATATACAACATCGCAGATTGTGTCGGAACGGTTTATATGAAATCAATGACACCAGTAAACGTAATTCAAGCTTTTAAGAAATGCGGAATATTTCCATTCAATCCAAATGTTTTCACAGAAAATAATTTCTTACCAAGCACTGTTACTGATAGATCTGAACCTGAAGTTATGGATTTAACGGCAGATATCAACATTAATTTAAAATCTGAAAGTGAAATATCTGATGACATCGATAATTCAAATCGACAAAGTTCTGGAATTAATAGAAATTTCAAATCACCGAAAAATTTTTTACCACCTTTAAAAGCTGGACTAGGAGATAATAAATGAAAACCAAGAAAACTAGGAAAAAGTATGATTGCCACGGATACTCCTAAAAAAATCGAGATAATTGAAGAAAGAATGAAAACGTAAATTCAAAACAAAACAAGTAAAACGACAGACTTTGACAAATAAAGAATCTAGCATTCACGCCCCGAGGGCAAAACAAATATCGTTTCAGCGTTGTGCGGCATTTGGACCGCGCGTGATGAGGTGAGGGAGACAACAGAAGGCGCAGGCGATTCGAAAATTGGCCGAAAGTTACAGACACTTTATGTATGTTCACTTTGTGTACTGGCACCTTTAATTAATAATATACCAGTTACTTTTTATATTAATATATTATTATTAGATAAAAAGGTTTAAATTTTTGAGTATCTTTTTTTGAACATGGCTTGAACTTTTCATTCTAATGATATGATTTTTATCGGATATCACTTACTTTTGTAAGAGAGAACGCGCGCATTGCATGAAATAGGCGAAAAGCCCCTTGTGGTGGGGAGGAGGGGTGTTGTTCTCTTGTCTTGAGAGGAGAGAGAGCTAGCCGAACGACGAACGGGAACAGACGTGCTCGAAAGTGTCAGTAGTCTTCTCCGGGTTAATATTATAATCATTATACGTGATCAAGTAAACATTCTATTCTCTTTTAAGTACTGTGGTGTGATTTCTTTTTTTTACTTACCTTCCTCTAACAAATTCAGAAGTGGGATTCGAGCGTACACCTTCAGTGAGGGATTCGAGTGCACGTGGCGAGGAAAAGAAGATATTATTGTGACGCCATTACCGTGAGAAGGAGAAGTACAGAGAGAGAAGATCCTGAACGCAGCGGTGAAGGATCAACAATACGAACAGTCCGTTTCGCGAATAAACCTCCGTATTATTATCGAAAATGGATCGGGATAAATGTAAAGTAACTCAGTTAAAAGAATTGCTTTAAAACCGACGACTGTTGATAGTGGGCTGCAAGGCAGAATTGATAGCCCGATTGCATAAAACAGCCCCGAACTATGATTGGACGGATGAAATAAATAGGCTCAAACAGCAGAAAGAAGGCGCCCTGATGAATCTTTTTGAAGAAGACGATGAAGAATGTACGGACGAAGAGACACAAAGCGCGGAAAACCGCCATGAGGGAGAAGACGAGCAGTGGTCGATAACAGATCGCCAGACAAAACGTACGTCGGTAACTAATCGACGCACTATCAATTCCGACGAAATGAAGCTCGTATCGACCGGGGATCAACAAGCGAATGCTCAGAGGGAAATGGCACGAGAAATAGATCTCATGCGACGCGAACAAGCGCTCATGCAGAGAGAGATACAGCTGTGAGAAAGAGAGAATCGTCTTTTACGGGACACAGGGGGTACCCCGCGAGACAATACGATTACTGAGGCGGAAGTGCTACCGAAACATAGTGTCAAAGCTATAAGTGAACTATTGAGTGATTTCAACGGTGCGGAGGGCACGTTTCGAAATTGGGAGAAGCAAATCCGCCTATTGGTTGCAACGTACTGATTGAACGACAGCAGTGCAAAAATTCTCATTGGAACGAGACTGAAGGGGAAAGCCTTGGAGTGGTTCCACTCGCGCCCCGAGCACATCGAACTAAATGTCGACGAAATCTTCACGGAAATGCGTAAGATATTCGACCATCGACAGAGCAAATTGAAGTTGAGTAAACAATTTGAAGAAAGGAAGTGGAAAATGGGAGAACCGTTTAGCACCTACTACCACGAGAAGATTATTCTGGCAAACAAAGTTCCGGTGAATGAGGAAGAAACATTGGAATACATCATCGAAGGCATATCAAACATGCAGCTGCGTAATCAAGCCAAAGTGCAGAAGTTTGAATCGACAGCAGAATTATTAGCGGCGTTTGAAAGTGTCGACGCAGCAGAGGAAAAAACCCGTCCCGAACGTGAAACCAGATGGAAGAACAAAGAGCAGAAAGAAGCACGACATCAGAGGAAACCAGCGATTGAGAAAGAAGCAGTGGGAGTGTCTAGCGTATTGCAATCCAAAGTAAAATGTTATAACTGCAGTAAATTCGGATACTTATCTAAGGACTGTAAGGCACCTAAAAGAGAAAAGGGTACGTGTTTCAAGTGTGGTGAAAAGGGGCACGTAATAAGTGAGTGTAGCAGTTCTACCGTCTCAACACAGATAAATTATGTTAGTGCTTTATCGACTAATGAATTCCAAAGAATCGTTACAATAAAGTTAAGTGACACTACTGGTAATTTTGAGGTTAAGATAGATGCATTAATGGACACCGGTAGTCCAATAAGCTTTGTAAAAGAAAAGTTCATTCCCAGTTACTGTATAAAAAAATCTGATAGTTCGAACAGATTCTACGGAATAAATAATAGTAAGTTAGACGTAGTTGGAACTGCTACAATCGATATTCAGTATGATAAAGTTAATGAAACTGGAATATCTGTATATGTTGTGGTTGATGGCACCATGACATCTTCCATGGTGATTGGTCGTGACTTGTTACAGAAAGCTAAAGTAAGTTTAGTTGCTATGCCAAAGGAAGAGAATGAAAATACAGTGAACGAAATCTTGAATATAAATGTATGCGATTATTCTGATAATATTATAGATACGTTAGTGATCAATCCTGAGATCTGTCATACGAAACAGGTTGAGTTAAAAAGTATATTTGAAAAGGAGTATGTGTTGCCAGAAAGACCATCTAAGCCTAAGGTTAATGCAGAGTTGACATTAAAATTTAATAATATTCAAAACTTCTATTTCTCTCCTAGGAAATTGTCTTACAGCGAAAAGGAGCAATTGAGGAAAATCTTAGACGACTGGTTGGTGAAAGGAGTCATTAGAAACAGTACCTCTGAGTATGCGTCACCGGTGGTACTCGTGCGTAAGAAAAATGGAGAGTATAGAGTTTGTATAGATTACAGGACCCTGAACAAATATTTATTACGAGATAACTATCCGATCCCAGTTATAGAGGATCAGTTGAACGTACTTAAGGGTAAGCGATATTTCAGCCTTTTAGACTTAAAAGATGGATTTTTTCATATCAACATGTCTGAAGAATCTATCAAATATACTGCGTTTATCACACCTTACGGTCAGTTCGAGTTTTTAAAGATGCCATTTGGTTTGAAAACAGCACCAACCAGATTCCAGAAATTCGTAAACGAAGTAATAGATGAATTAACTCGTACAAGGGATGCGCTGGTGTATATTGATGATTTCTTGATAGCTACCGAATCTCTAGAACATCATTTACTAATACTAAAACGTATGTTTAAATTAATGGTCGAAAATAGATTAAGTTTGCGATTTGATAAGTGTAAATTTTTATTTGCTAAAATTCAATATTTAGGTTATTCGATGACGCCCCAAGGTATAAGCCCAACCAACGCCGGAATCGAGGCTGTCTCGGGGTTCCCTGTGCCTTGTAGTGTGCGCAGTGTGCAGTGTTTTCTGGGGATGTGTTCGTACTTCCGCAAGTTCATAGAGGGATTCGCATTGATTGCTAAGCCACTATACGACCTCCTGAAAAAAATACTGCATTTGAGATTACCAAGAGGGAAGTAGATGCATTCGAGACTTTAAAGTCTAGATTAATTGCAGCACCGATATTGGCTCTCTACGATCCTCATGATATCACTGAATTGCATTGCGATGCCAGTTCCCACGGCTTCGGAGCCGTACTAATGCAACAGAAATCAGATCTTAAGATGCATCCTATATTCTATTTTTCGAAACGAACTACGCCAATCGAAAGTAAATACCATAGTTTTGAACTTGAAAATTTGTCAATAATATACGCGTTGAAACGATTCAGAATATATCTGGTTGGTATACCTTTCAAAATACTTACTGATTGCAACGCTCTTAAACTGACCCTTCAGAAGAAAGATATTAATCCGAGGATTGCTCGGTGGGTATTGGAGCTACAGAATTTTGATTATACGATAGAATATAGACCGGGTGATCGCATGAAACACGTAGACGCGTTAAGTAGATCTTTTACTATATGTGTTATAGAGGATAATCCATTTGAGTACAATTTGTCGGTATGTCAATCAAAAGACAAAAATATCAGTGAATTAATTAAGAAGTTAGAGAAGTCAGAAAGTCCGTTTTTTGAAATGCGTAATGGATTAATTTACCGAAAGAAGGATCGCAATCTTCTTTTTTATGTTCCTGAGAGTATGCAGAATAATGTCTTATTCATGTATCATGATCAGATGGGTCACCTAGGGGCAGAAAAAACCACAGATGCGATATTGAAGAATTATTGGTTTCCTAATCTAAAATCAAAAGTTAAAATTCATATTGCTAATTGCTTAAAATGCTTAGCATATTCGCCACCCTCCGGGAAAGCTGAAGGCACTCTGCACTCCATACCGAAAGGAAACACCCCTTGGAATACACTGCACATTGAACATTTAGGACCCATTGATAAGCAATGTACAGCAAAAAAATATGTATTCTTAATTGTAGACGCGTTTACTAAATACATTAGGCTATACGCTACAAAAACTACCGCAAGTAAGGAAGCTATCAGAGCTCTCTCCGATTATTTTGTTAAATTATAGCAAGCCTCGAGTCATCGTGTCAGATAGAGGTTCTTGTTTCACTTCGCAAGAATTTTTTAAATTTTATATGGCTCAAATTACTCGTGGGGATGCCGCCTTTCAGGACATATAACGTTCGATTCGAAATTTTTAATATTTTAGTAGTTATGCACCCCCGAAAGATGGACTTTGGTGGCTCGGGATCAGGAGACGCGGTAGCGTCTCCGGCCATGTTCAAAACCTGAGAGACGCTACAAGTCTCTTATCCCGAGCAACCAGAGTCCATTTTTGGGAGGTGAATAACTACCAAAATATAAAAAATTTTGAATCAAACGTTATATGTCCTGAAAGGCGGCATCACCACGAGTAATTTGAGCCAAAAAAATTTTAAATCGGTCAAGCCGCTCTGAAGATATAAGCGGTCGAAAAGTAGTGATTTTAATGAAAAATTAAGAAACGTCTCCTTCTCCTTCTCCTTCTTCTTCTTCTTCTCTATTCGCATTCAAAATTTTTCAAACCGCCATTTAAACTTTTCAACATCCTCTCTCACCTTTCACTCGCACCTACCATCTTCGGCCCACCGGACTTTCTCGTTATTACAACTTTTTAATATCCTCTCTCACCTTTCACTCGCACCTCCACCATCTTCGACCCACCGGACCTCCTCCACCCACCTCTCCCCCTCCCCCAACTAACCACCTCCGCGGGCCTTCTCTTTCGCCGTATTTCACTCTTTATCGTTATTACAACTATTTAACATTCTCTCTCATCTTTCACTCGCACCTCCGCCATCTTCGGCCCACCGGACCTCATCCACCCGCCCCTCTCTTTCGCCGTAATTCACTCTTTCTCGTTATTACAACATTTTAACATTCTCTCTCACCTTTCACTCGCACCTCCACCACTCTAATTAAAATAAGAACCCGACTGCTGACTGGTACGATAAATATTTAAAAGGAAAAATTTTGAAAAATTATCATATTTAATTGTAAAAAACTTCATTAAAAGAAATTTGTTTTAAATGAAGGTGATAAAGAAAATCGATGCGTGAATATTAGACGGTTAGTGAAAACAATCTTGGGGATTGTTTTGATGTGGAAGGGCGGATGCGCGTGAGTTTCATATCCCCCCCTCACCTGGCTCACCGATAAACCGAGCAGTCATCTTTTAAATACATATTAAATAAAATTATTGATTTAAATACTCTCGACTGCTGACCGATATGACGAATATTTAAAACCATCGCAGTACTATCACGAGTTAAATTGTAATATATTATCACGAATAGTAACTGATTATTAATTAAAGTTGCCAGTATAAAGTGAACATACGTAAAGTGTACGTAACTTTTGGCCGATTTTTTAATCGCTTTCCGCTGTACCCCTCACTTCATATTAAATACATATATACATATTTGATATATATATATTTTAAATAATAAAATTATTTTAGTGAAAACTATGGATAGTGAAAATTTTTACCAAAAGCGATTGATATCTGAAATGCTTTATATTAAATCTCAAAATAATGGTCTGAATTTAAAAACTGACACAGAAGGTCTTGATCGGGCATACGCGGATATTTTAGATAAATTGTCAACATTAATTTGACCTAAGCCTTCTCTTTTTGTTGTCGTTTAATTTAACGGTTCCTCATTGTATCGTCTTTTACTGTTGAATACGGACACATATGTATTTTAGTCAGTCTTTCTAGTATGATTAAATTATGAATTTAATTATGAAATAATGTTTTTGTCTACCAACAGAGGCGAGTGTTTAAGAATTTTTTGTAATGTAATAATTTGATTCTAATAGATTTTTTTGTTGTCAACGGTCTTTTTCACAGACATATTTCTGATTTTTTGTAATTTTATTACACAACTCCACATCCATTATCTACGATGAATTTATCTTTAGTTGGTGCACAGGAACATTTTGTCGTTCAACAAGAATTGATTCTACTACTTGCATTCTAACTCGGAGTAAATGGAGTATTGGTTTATTATTATTTCGTCGCTGAAGATGGTCTAAATTGCAGACCGAAACGTTCGACGGGACATCTTAATGTTAATTTGTAAGATTATTAAAAAATTTTTTCGCATTGTTAACTGCTTTTGACTCTTTATAGCCTTTAATTTATGTTTGTTTATTTGTTTTTAACAAAAAAGAGTCCATAACTAGTTTATTTATTTTGATTAAGAATTTTTGAAAATTATTTTAAGTACTCCGATATATTCCGATCATAATAATAAGAATGATGGTTGTGAAGGAGACTATATATGTTTTGTACAAATACAAATATTTCTTGCGCTAATCTAAGGACAACAATATTGGGTAATTATTCACATTAGGGGACACCTCACCGATGACCTTGACCTTGACATATGTTGTCAAGGTCATGATTCTGAGTAACTTTGCCTTAACAACTAGGCGGCGGTCTCTTATAGTTTCTACTTAAAAGTATAATTTTGTATAATACAAGACAAATGTTCACTTTAGGGGACCCAGCTCCGATGATCTTAACCTTGACATATGTTGTCAAGGTCATGACTTTGAGTGACCTCCCATGTTTTAGGTGGCGGTCGCTGTCCGTTAAAAAAGTTATGATCAAAAAAAGTTTCGAAATTAACGTATCATTTCTGCCATATATGATATGTATTATAACAAGTACTATTTTACATCTCCCCCTGTGTAGAAACGATGAACTTTCCATGCGAAGTAACTTTAACCCCCCCTCTTCACAGGGGCACTCGACTTCTACGATTGTACTGTTGCTATGATAGTACTGTCGGGGCAGACCTCTGTGACAGTGTGGGTGCGGGGGGGGGTGGCCGAAGGCCGCCCCCTTGCACCCGCCCGTGTGTGTGTGTGTGTGTGTGTGTTCCATTCGTTATATAACGATTATGAGTCTATTACTTGATATTTTACACACACATACACACACACGGGCGGGTGCAAGGGGGCGGCCTTCGGCCACCCCCCCGCACCCACACCGTCACAGAGATCTGCCCCGACAGTACTATCATAGCAACAGTACAATCGTAGAAGTCGTGTGCCCCTGTGGGGGGGGGGGGGAGTGAAAGTAACATCGCGTGGAAAGTTTAACGTTTCTGAACAGGGAAAGGTGTAGAATAGTATTTGATATCATACGTATATAGCAAAAATGAAACATATATTTTAGAACTATGATTGTTAATAATTTTTTAACGAAGGACGAGCGACGGGAATGGTCAATGACCTTAACCTTCTTGAGGGTCAAGGTCAAGGTCAAGGTCACTCGGAAGTCATTTGAGGTTGACTGTGTAAAGCGAAACATTTACCCAGTAGGTTTCACTACTGTTAAAAATAACGCTTAATATCTCAAAAACTATAAGAGTCCGCCACCTAGTTGTTAAGGCAAAGTTGCTCAGAATCATGACCTTGACAACATATGTCAAGGTCAAGGTCATCGGAGCTGGCTCCCCTATAGTGCATAATTACCAAAATATGTTGTCCAAAGTCTCGACGCGTTAATTAATGCGCCTCCGCCTCGCTTTCGCTATCCCCCTCACCTCACCGCTCCGCGCGTAGAACAATACCATTCGACCTTAATGGGGCACTTCGACTGCACGCGGAGCGGTGAGGGGGACAGTGCAACTTTCAGTTGATTTTCCAATCGTTTACGTCTAGCTTTCGCTATTCCCCTTACAACACCGCACCGCGCATAATATTATCTAATAAAGATAAACATCCTGTTTTACCTTTCACTCACACCTCCACCACCTTCGACCCACCGGATCTCCTCCCCCTCTCTCCACCAGCCACCTCTACTACCTCACTCTTTCGCCGTATTTCACTCTTTTGTTATTTTTTTATATATATTTGAGATATTATTTTACTCTGAAAAGTAAGTGATATTCTAAACCAACCATATCATATAATATAAATAATGCATAATTGATTTATGTATATATATATAATGTATAATAAATATTTTTATTTTAATAATGTTTAAAAAAGTTATATATACTATTAGAATATATACGTGTACAATATATCAAAAATTTAAACCTTTAAAACTTTAAACGATAATCTAATAATAATATATTAACCACGAAAAGTAACTGATATATTATTAATCCTAACATATCATTAAAATGAAAAGGTCAAGCCATGTTCAAAAATAGATCCTCGCAAATTAAAAAACCCAACAAATTTAAACCTTTGAAAGCTCTCCGCAAAAATTTGAACCTTTCTAAATTAAAATGATTATCTAATAATGTAACCTAATAATTTAAACCTTTAATATTTTAAATGATATTATCTAATATAATATATTACCACGAAAAGTAACTGATATATTACTAAATGTGCCAGTTCAAAGTAAACATACATTATGTATATTTTCTATGTTGAATATGTACCACAAAAAGTAAATGATAGATTATTCAAGGTGCAAATTCAAAATGAACGTACCTACATATAAGTAAAACAGATTACAATTAAAATTACAGTTTTCTAGAACATTACAGTTTTACGGTTTTCTAGAAAATTACAGTTTTCTGTGTTGATATCCCTTCTAAAACCAAATTTATAGGCACATTAGTAAATAAAGGTACAACATCTAACGAAATTAAAGTAGTGTTGGTAGGAATTTTTAAGTTAGAAATTTCATTAGTTAACGAAAAATTATTTTTTATGGAACTAACAGGTGCCCTTAAACTTTTATTAATAATATTATGTAAAAAGGTTGCTAAATTGTGGAGAGGACTTCCTATCGATGAGACAATAATTCTCAATGGAAAGCCTGGTTTATGAATCTTTAGTAATCCTAGTATATTAATTATATTAATAGTATAGTAATTTTCACTATTTCTTTTATCCCTAATATTTCGGAAAAAATAAAAAAATTCCTTACTAATTCTCCATTGATACGTATGGCTTACATTGGAATTAATAAACTCAATAAAATTATTAAAGTACAAAAGGATTTGTTACCACATTTTTCATAGTCAGATGTTGTCTACAAAATTAATTGTAAGGATTGTGAGTCATCGTATGTAGGACAGACGAGTAGATGTCTACCTATTAACACGCATTAAGGAGCATAAAAACCATATCAATAGGAATACTTCTCAAAATTCGGTTATCACACAACATCGCTTGGATTTTTCTCACGATTTTGATTGGGACTCCGTACGCATTTTAGACAAAGAAAAAACATGGAACAGGAGAATGATTTCGGAAATGATACATATTGGGAGACAAAAACATGGATTAAATTTACAAAATGACACGCAATCTTTAAATCCATTGTACACGAATTTGTTTTTTAACACATGACACTTCCAATTCTTGTATCTTATATTTGTTATTTATTTTTTTGACTTTTGCGATATGTTTCTTGTTTTCTTGTGACTCATTCCGTTCTTTCACTTTCGATATGTTCGTTGTGTTTTAACAATCCATGTAAGTTTGTATAATTTTTTAAATAGTTTTATAATTATTGTCGTTAAAGATATAATTTTATTAATTATTGTACTATTGTTGTATTTTTAATGAATAGTTTGCCGAACATTGAAATGGAATTGTGTGAGACATACTTATTATGTATTTTGTGACGCCAGTCTAATTTAAACTCGTCTTCATGTGAGTGAAAAATCTGTTTAAAAGTTTTTTGAAAGAATGTTTTTATTATTAATATTTTTATGTATTGTTAATAATTATTGATACACAATTTTTTTAGTAAATTCAACACTTTAATGAACGATAGTAGACTGCCGGACAATGTTAATTATTGCGTATTTGATTCTTCGATTTTTATTTTTATAACATCATCTATTAATATAATTTTCCTATGTATTGAGGAGGATCTCAAACAGAGATCGAAACGTTTACGATTATAATAAAATAATTATTTTACACACATGATCAACTAGTGTCGGCTCATATTGGCAATTTTTTAATTCAATATTTGATGAAAGTTAAGATGAAAATAATATCAAGTACCGCAACACAATGGTGACAAGGAAAAAGGAAACCCAAAGTGAGATATAAACTGGAAGGGGAATGTAGAACGACTAGAAAGGGGAAAGAGACGTATTATATTGGAATACGACTCTAGCAGAGAATCGGTATTATTTTGTCTATTGATTGAATGTGTTTGTCTCTTAATATGCACCATTTCCGAAATCAATCTTATATTATAGGATCGTTCAACATCCAAAATTTTTACGTTCTCCCAATCAAAATTACGATTCTTTTCAATACGATGGTTTGAGATGGCAGAAGGAGATTACACTTTCTTATTGATGTCGGAAACGTGTTCGTGTACTCATATTTTAAATTGCCTTTTTATTTGATCAACATAACTGATATCACAATCCTCACATGAAATCTTATAGACCACGTTTTGATTATTTGATGATTTTAATTGGTCCTTTCCTTTTTTTATTAATTTCTTTAAAGTATTAGAAGTTGTGTAGGCTAGTTTACAATTAAAAACATCAACGGTGCAAACTTTTCAGAAATAGAATTAACATAAGGAACCGCGCAAAAAACTTTCCATTAGTATTATTCTAAATAGTGCTATTTTTCTTAATATGAAATTTTATTCTATTATGGATCGTCGAGAAGATAAATCGCAATGGATATCCATTATTTAAAAGAATGTTGATAGCATTAATAAAATTAGCCATGTGGAAACGTGAATGGCACAAGCGAATTATCTTGTTAAATCCAAAAATAACGCCTCTTTTATGGCAGATAGGATATTGTGAATTGAAATTTAGGAATCTCCCAGAAAAGGTTGCCTTGCGGTATCTGTCAAAAATAATTCTGATGTATTCAATAATTAATAATGTATCTAAGGAACTAATCTTACTATCCGTCCTTACTATACCAACCTCCACTGTAAACTGTAATCCGGTATGCAAGGAATTAAAAATTGTTAATATATCTGTGGTGGCTCCTATATACCTCGCGCCATCCCTGTGGAACGACAACCTACCGAGCAGCTACCTTCGCCAAGCGCTCGGTGGGAGCGCTCGTTGAGGGCCGCTTTCTCGCGAGTGCCTCGCGGCGCGCGAGTACCGCATCACGCCCACCAGGGGGCTCGCGTGACAATCAATATCTCGTGCGAAGAATCGGTCCGGTGCCTATACATATAGAGCGCTGGACCGAGTATCGACACGGAGCAGCGGGCATGCAGAGCGATACCTTTCAGCAGAACCATCAGGAGGTAACCAGCGGGCTACACGGTGCCCACAGCTACACCAGGCTAGCAGCCTCGACAGCAGCAGCAGCCCCAGCAGCCTCAGCAGCAGCCTCCGCAGCAGCGGCCACCGAAGCAGCAGCCTACGCAGCAGCGGCCCCCGGAGCAGCCTCCGCAGCAGCCTCGAGCATGGAGCAGCCTCCGCGACAGCCTCGAGCAGCCCCCGCGACAGCCTCGAGCATCGAACAGCCTCCGCGACAGCCTCGAGCATCGAGCAGCCTCCGCGACAGCCTCGAGCATCGAGCAGCCTCTGCGACAGCCTCGAGCATCGAGCAGCCTCTGCGACAGCCTCGAGCATCGAGCAGCCTCCGCGACAGCCTCGAGCATCGAGCAGTCTCCGCGACAACCTCGAGCATCGAGCAGCCTCCGCGACAACCTCGAGCACCGAACAACCTCAACACCAAGCGACCTTCTCCTCGTTTCCCACTTCGACGAACAACAGTAGTCACTGGGACTCGGAGAAGAGAACGCGAACGAAGCCTCCGCTCGCGAGCGGAGCCTCTCCTGGAGAGAGATCAATAGGCCCGTGCCAGGGCCACCGAAATAATAAATTAACGAACACCACTGTATATACGTGTATATACTAGAATAAATCTTGTACATAAAATCCATATACTGAGTCTCGACTTGAACCTCTCTCTCTTGCGATCCCTGCGCCGCACCGATAGAGGCCGACAGCGACGGCCGATCGGTAACCAGCGTACATCCACTAGTAGCGGGTGGATGCTACGACCGTACCACGTACACGCATACACACAAGCATACCTTCGCTACAATATCATTGACAAACTCAGAAAGAGCAGCCAAAATAATATCTTCAACATATCGGAAATAAAAAGGCGAACCGACCGGCAACATACTGTGAGAAGATCTGGAGACACGGTAGTGTCTTGGCGCTAAGCCAAGCGCGCGACACTGCTGTGCCTCCTTTACGCGAAACTGAGAATTTTTCGGTCGTATTATCGTCGTTTATGTTTTAATTTCAGTTTAGATGTTAATTTTGATTTGAAATGCGCGCTCTCCAGATAGGGATTTTTCTTAGTTTTCCCATGACCTGTCCCGCGCTGCAGCGCACAGTAGCAATCGAAGATAGTTTGAACATCAAAAATCGCTGCCACGTCAATTCTAAACCGATTGTAACGAATTTTTTTTTTTTAATTCGCAGAAAGGATCGTACTTTTTAAATCCACTGCCAAAAATTGAAGTTTCATAAATAGAAGTACGGTAGGAGGCGCGGCAGTGACGCAAAGAATGTTGAGAACTGGACATTGTTATTAAATTGGTTTATACTAGGAAGAAAGTACACACACACACACACACACACACGTGTGCGCGCACAAATGGGATCAGAATAAAAGACCTAATATTTTGATATAAATATTTGATGTAAACATTAACATTTAATATCTGCTGATAATAAACGTAGTGTAAAATCGTTTTTAACCATTTACTTTTCCATGAATTTTAAACGATTTCTAAATACGCTCATAAAACTTGTAAATTCGACGATTTATCTGTTTTTTATATAGGTTATTATACATTTAGCAATTATATATTTATAAAGTATGATATACTTGTGTATATATATATATATATATTATATATATATTATATATATGTGTGTGTATATATATATATATATATATACACACACACATATATATATATATATGTAAGGGTTTTATTCAATCGCTGTAGAATAACGTGCAACTTCGGTGTTTCTTCCAAAAGATCTGGAGTTTTATTTTATGAGAAGATATAAATATGTCCAAATTAACAATTAAACATTAATAATTCTAATACTATAATGAACACGTGATCGCGTCCTTACCTGGAGAAGCCGAAGAAAAAGATGTCGTTATTCAACAGGTAAGGGCTCGTCTCAGGGTTCCAATGACCCCCGGAATAATCTCACCAAAATGAATGGTTTTTAATTACGAAGAAATTTGCACTATGAAACGCGGATTAACCGTACTCGATCAAGTGAGAACAATCGTTACGGGCACATATCAATATTACTCGTACCGCTCACTCGCGGCGTGCCACGAATCCATCCCCTCACGGGACGACGCCGTGTCCACGGCTAGCGCGTGTTTATCTGGAGTGGGGATGTCTCCACATAAGGTATATCCTACCTTACATATATATAGATATATATAATTCTCAAGTCATTCCATACTGAGTACTTGCAGTATTCTATGAAACACAGCGCAGAACTTTTCTGCATACGATTTTAAGGTTTATAGAGCGTCAAGCCTAAGTTTTCATACTCGAAATTCTTCACCACATTGACGAAATTGATAACCTGTAAAAAAATAAGTGCTGGTTTAGGAAAAAAGTACTTTCTTCCTAGTATAAACCAATTTAATAACAATGTCTAGTTCTCAACATTCTTTGCGTCACTGCCGCGCCTCCTACCGTACTTCTATTTATGAAACTTCAATTTTTAGCAGTGGATTTAAAAAGTACGATCCTTTCTGCGAATTTTAAAAAAAATTCGTTACAATCGGTTTAGAATTAACGTGGCAGCGATTTTTGATGTTCAAACTATCTTCGATTGCTACTGTGCAGCGTGACGATAAAATGATTGATGCGCACGCCTTTTGCACTTTTCTTAGCGGCAGTCAGTCATATTGTGACTGTCCTGTAGGACGTATCGCGATTCTTTAACCTTTGTAACCCTAATAAAGTTAGTTGATTAAGAACAAAGCACTTTTCATTAACTATATAGTAATGCGCGGAATATTTACAGACGTTTCAGGAGGTATCAGCAGTTAAGGTGAATGTCCCGATTTCTACTCACTATAAACACGTCTTATTAATATAAATATTCTGTTGATAGAATAAATTGCAGGAAGGTTAATTATAAATTATTTATATTATGACTTTGACAACATGTGTCAAAGTCAAGGTTATTGGAGCTTGATCTCCTAATTGGAACCAATTATTATCTTATTTAATTAAAAAAAGTTATTATTAAATATTTTTTATAATTGCAATGATTGCAGTAATTATTTTTTAAAATGCAATCCATATAACGTTAAATTTTACTTTTTGTTGTTTATATTAATATCTTAAGCCTGTGATATATGATGTTTGTTTACTTGTTGGATTGCTTATGGTTTAGTTAGAAAATCTACGTTTTGTGTAATGCAATTTTAGTAATTTACAAAAACGCATGCAATCTAAAAGGAAAACACGCATTGTATATGTCGTAGCCTTTAATTAAAGTATTTTTACAGTATATTATTTATCTTACACAATATTTATTTGAATTTATATTTTCTTATCGTTTTATTTTACAATGCATTATAATTATGAATCTATTTTTTTAAATTTTTGTTACCTTTGGGTTAATTTGATGTACATACAAATGAGCTAGAGTAGCTACAGAAAAAAATGGAAAGATGGAAAGTAAAGAGCAAGTGAAAAACCGGCTCAGATGGCATTACTGGGGCAACTTGCTTATTTTGCGCATGTGCACTCCATTTTGGGCTATACTAACATCAAAGGTGCCACAGAGAGTTGCGTTACTGTATATACTGTGATCGTGTCCTTTCTTGGCTGTAATTTCCATCGTTAAAAATCGGATAGTTGATTAATACTGCAGTATTTCACATAGAAAACCGATAATATAATTCAAGTAATCAGTATCGCCGCGAGCTGAATCTGCGATTAAATTATGGAAAAATGTTTTAAGGCAAATAATCAAAAATGTAATTTTGCATTGAATAAAGCTAACTCATATTTGCTTCATATTATCAATAACCGTCACAATTTGTTTTTCTTGCCTTTATATGTTTGCTTTATTGGTTACACGTTACACGATAAGTAACCAATGAAGGTAAGAAAAATAAATTGTGACAGTTATTGTGAATCGTGTGAATCGAAAAAAGTGCTCTCATTTAATGCACTTTAATTACAAAGTAACTGTTGATTTTAATCGCTTGAGGTGAAACAATTATAAATGACATTAACGAGGCGATAAGCGCTTCTGAGCGTGACAGCGCTCGTGGCAACTCGGTCAGCTGGAAATGACGATGCTAATATACATTCGCAAGACGCCTAGTGTAACAATTGTGGATGAAAATTTGCGGTCGTCGTGGTACTGCAAGAAATACACTAGAATTAAAAGTTATGCAGCAATACAAAGGCACCCCGGAAGCACACGCCTCACAGTATGTACATAATAATAATGAAATCTGGAGTTTCTTAACGCGTCGAAAGACTCCTGGAATGCAAAATACTCCACATGTTGCAACAATGCACAGTAAAAAATCATGCGTCCATATGTTAAAGTTTTCTTGTGTTACCACATTTTGATTATTACTTCAATATAAAATTAACATACAACTAATATGTTATTATTTTTGTAACATTTTGATTTATATTTTTATGTCACCTTTCTAACTTAACAATTCCGTATGTCAATTAAAAATGGAATATTATTTTGAGTGCTTTTAACATAATTTTTTCAATTAATCTATGTGTCTCGAAATCAATTTAGGTAATTATTTAGATTAGGGGACACCTCACCGATGACCTTGACCTTGACATATGTTGTCAAGGTCATGATTCTGAGTAACTTTGCTTTAACAACTAGGCGGCGGTCTTAACCCTCCGTTACAATTATCTGTTGAATTAGACTTTTTATTTGATTCGATAATTTCTTCAATATCGTCTCAAATGTAAAAGATAATCTATCCAAATCGTAGAAGTCTCTAAAAAGAAAAAGGACTGAAATTGTTATTCTGAAATGTGATTGAAATTCCTTTGCCGTACAGTTTAATACGGTATGCTCAATAAAATATTTTATTCGAGATGGAATTTTTTTTGGGGGAATTTGGCAATTTCTCAGCATATAATTCTATTAGCTCCTCTTCTTCGGAATCGTCATCAGACTCGATATCACTCAAGAAGAACGTTTTATATAATGTAATAGCACCTATTGTACAATTTTCCATTGTACTTTTCAACTAAAAATTAATAATATTAAATAAATTAATAGAATTATGTTGCTTTTATTTTGAATAATTCTCTCTTAATAAAATTTATGCATGTATTTATTACTTGCTTTTTTACATTAATATATTGTTATATAGAATAAATAATGTAAATAAAAAATGTATATAATCACTTACCAAGTTCAAACTATTCTTTTATATCATCTATAAAATATATTATTATCTATCAAATATTTATATTATTATCTATCAAATTATTCTTTATATTATTATCTTTATATTAAAGTTCAAACTATTCCTTATAATTTATATTATTCTATTTATCATGGTTAAATACGGAAGTGTCTCGGTGCTAAAATGGCGTGAGACATAATAATAACCTCAAATCATATCATCATATGATTCTTATAGGTTATAAGTTGCGTAGGCATAAATAGGCTTCTCTGCGCATGTCGGGTGAAATTGGCCGCAGTCTCGAGTGCGGCGAAAAGTTGTAGTCTGAGTGTTTTTCTAAACCCATTCTAAACGATCTGGGTGAAACGTCTGGACGAAACATCCGGTCAAATCGAACGCTTTTAGGTAAAAAGTTGTCGTCCGGGCGTTCATTCTGAACGCACCCCAGTTGTCATCGCGAAGATTTTGACGTTGACACGCGTGAACGTATTGAGGTTACTGAGGTTAAAAGCGTAAAAGACTTCGCTGTTCAAGATCGTCTCGCAATCAGATAAGTTTATAACTTTTATTAATTTATTTCTTCTAATTCTTTGTAGTTTGTAAATCGATTCTTTGTGTGGTATTTGATTTTATTTTTAGTTAGAAAGAAAAGGAGACATGTTACATTATTCTTCAAAAAAAGAGTACAGAAAGGTTTAAAGAAAGGGAAGGAAAGGAAAGGAAAGGAAAGGAAGGAAAGGAAAGGAAGACAAGAAGTATGATTTATACGTACACAGTAGGGTATCGGTAGTTAAATTTTTCGTTATTAGAGCTTGATATTTTAAATTATATGAGTTCGTATTCTTTATTTTATATTTCAGATCAATAAAATAAGATATCAAAAAGTGACATTCTTGTCCTTTTGAAACATGAAAAAAATAGTATCACAGTTTAAGCTAATTTGCAAATCACGTTATTTGACATCACTCAGATTGTATGTTTCAGTTCTGCAAATTAGAGCTTAAATTGTGATACTATTTTCATCATGTTTCAAAGGACACTTAGCATTTTACTTATACAATTGATAAGAATGTCACTTTTTGCTATCCTTTTACTTTATTGACCTGAAATATAAAATGAAGAATGCGAACTCATGTAATTTACGAAATGGAATTTATCACACACATTAAGATGTCTATAATTATTTCAACTCAGAATTTAATGATTCTTATTTAATTTTTCTGTATTAATTGTAGGGTGAATATAGGTAAATCTTCAGACTACTCTCTTAAGCGCAAACTGTTCGATTTCTGCTGTCAGTTTATCATCAGGCTTTGTGAGCAGATCCTGTTCGATTTCTGCTGTCAGTTTACCATCAGGCTCTATGAGCAGATCCTGCTCGATTTCTGTCGCCAATCTGCTATCGGATTCTGTCAGTAGGTTCTGTTTGATTTCTGTGGCCAATCTGTTTGCATAGAATGTTAACAAGTTATGTCGACAGAATAGGAACTGAATGCGACATCAGTTGAGGTCAGTCTGCTAACATCTTCTGATCAAATCAGCTATCAGCTGATTTTTTGACGACATTCTGCTAACATTTTACTTTCTGGGGACATATGTTATCAAGATGTGAAGGTCCTGATAATAAAGCCTGCGAAAACAGATTAGGTGCAGAGCCTGTTGAAAATTTTTGATTGCAGATTGGCAACAAATTGTAGGCAGTGGCCCGTATTCAGAACGCGCTAACAACGATGTTAGCGCGCTAACATGCTATAGTTTACGTCACATATAGAATTTCAGAGATGAAAGCGCGCTTTTATCGATAAAAGTGCGTTCTGACAGTAACACTACTCAAGTGACACTCCGGGATTGACTTCTACCTATGCAGATTTCGTCAAGAATCGAAAAATATTTAATAAGTATTTTTTTATTTCGGCAGACATGATGTTTTAAGGGCTGAAAATGGGGGTTGAAATATTAAATTTTTTAATAAACGGTTGTATTTGCGAATAATGCTCTTAGCTGTAATTTCATATATTTATGTATTTTGATGTGCTTATTACGAATATGATAAAAAAAAATTATCTCCAAGGTCATTTTCAAGGTCAAAACTAAAAAAAAACCTAAAAAATCGCGTTTTTTCGTATCTTTTTAGTCATATATTCTTTTATTTCGAAAAATATAACTTTCTTTAATAAGTAAATACATATTTGATGGATTGCGAATTGGACTAATTTATAAAACATATCACACGCATTAGGTTATCTCGCTCTCTGCCGAACCCAGGAATAACCAACGTGGAGGTGGCGAGTGTATATAACCTTTTTTTTTGTTTGTTTTGCCCATTTTTAATTTTTTTTTATTTTCTTGTTTTATTTTTTTTTTTATAGTTTAACTTCTTTTTCTCAATTTTTTTCTGTTTTTTTTTTAAGATTTCTCTTTTCGATTTTATTATTGTTACCGTGTATTATAACTGGTGATTTGTGCAATAGTGAGGAGAACTTTCGTATTTAGGATCGAAAAAATGAGTGCTGCGATGAGATCGCCTTTTTCAAATGTGCCTGGTGTAAAAAGTTTATGTGTTTTACACATTTTTTCGATTCTAAATACGAAAGTTCTCCTCACTATTGCACAAATCACCAGTTATAATACACGGTAACAATAATAAAATCGAAAAGAGAAATCTTAAAAAAAAAACAGAAAAAAATTGAGAAAAAGAAGTTAAACTATAAAAAAAAAAATAAAACAAGAAAATAAAAAAAAATTAAAAATGGGCAAAACAAACAAAAAAAAAGGTTATATACACTCGCCACCTCCACGTTGGTTATTCCTGGGTTCGGCAGAGAGCGAGATAACCTAATGCGTGTGATATGTTTTATAAATTAGTCCAATTCGCAATCCATCAAATATGTATTTACTTATTAAAGAAAGTTATATTTTTCGAAATAAAAGAATATATGACTAAAAGGATACGAAAAAACGCGATTTTTTAGGTTTTTTTTTAGTTTTGACCTTGAAAATGACCTTGGCGTCAATTTTTTTTATCATATTCGTAATAAGCACATCAAAATACATAAATATATGAAATTACTGCTAAGAGCATTATTCGTAAATATAACCATTTATTAAAAAATTTAATATTTCAACCCCCATTATCAGTCCTTAAAACATCATGTCTGCCGAAATAAAAAAATACGTATCAAATATTTTTCGATTCTTGACAAAATCTGCATAGGTAAAAGTCAATCCCGGAGTGGCACTTGGGTAGTGTTACTTGGTACGGGCCAGTCTGTATTATCAGATATTGTTAGCAAACTGCTGCTAAACTGCTAACAACGTCTGCTGACATATTTTGCAGCAGATTGGTTGCAAAAACCGAGCAGAGTCTTCTGATATGATCTGACAGCAGATTGTGAGCTGATCCTGCTAATAGAACTTGACTACAGATTGGCAGCAGAAACCGCGCAAGATTTGTTATTTTTATACATGGCCCCGTCACGGGATGGACTTGCTTCTCGTAAGAAGAAAACGTTCAAGAGCCTTTATAAGTCTTTTTGACGATACGAAGAGTTCTCTATAATTTTTAATGACATATGCGCTTAATAATCATTTTTTAATAATTTTTTAAAAATGGGGTGCTAACTTTTTAACGAAATTCAAGGTCGCATAATTCTGATCAGCTTAACAGAACTATTTTGTGAATACTTCAAACACATTGATATTAGTATAGGTCCGTATTCAGAACGCGCTAACAACGATGTTAGCGTGCTAACATGCTACAGTTTACGTCACGTATACTATAGAATTTCAGAGATAAAAGCGCACTTTTATCGATAAAAGTACGTTTTGAATACGGGCCTTTAAGTATGTTCACTTTGTACTGGCACTGGCACCTTTAATTAATGATATATCAGTTACTTTTCATGGTAATATATCATTATTAGATAAAAAGGTTTAAATTTTTGATTTATTTTTTATTTGTTAACGCGATTGCATATTACAAAACAAAATTATTAAATAAATGTAAAACAGTTACTTTTCGTGGTAATATATTATTATTAGATAAAATAGTTTAAATTTTTGTGTATCTTTTTTTGAACATGGCTTGAACTTTTCATTTTTATGATATGATTTTTTTCGGATATCACTTATTTTTCAGAGTACAAATATATCACAAATATATATATAAAAAAATAATGAAAGAGAGTGAAATACGGCGAAAGAGAGGGGTGGTGGAGGTGGATGGTGGGGAGAGGGGCTGGAGGTCCGTTTGGTCAAAGATGGTGGAGGTGTGAGTGAAAGGTAAAAGAGGATGTTAAAAAGTTGTAATAACGAAAGAGAGTGAAATACGGCGAAAGAGAGGGGCGGTAGGGGTGGGTAGTGAGGGAGGGGACGAGGCAGGTGTAGGAGGTCCGGCGGGTCGAAGATGGTGGAGGTGTGAGTAAAAGGTGAGAAGGGATGTTAAATAGTTACATATTTCGGACGGATGGACGGACGGACATACGGACATACATACAGACAGACAGACAGAAACTTGCATTAAAATCATCACTTTTCGACCGCTTGTATCTCCAGAACGGCTTGACCGATTTAAAATTTTTTTAGATTAAAATAATTAGTGAGAAGGCTCTATATGTATAAAACAATACAAAAATAAGAATGGCAAAGAGCCAAATAAATCTATCGAAAAATATTAAATATGTAAAATTTAATAAAACGCTTTAATAATTACAAAAAGACAGACGTTTCGACACCAATCGGGTCATTATCAATGTTACAATTAATATAAAAAATGAACGTATTCTTCTTCCATTAAAAATTGATCCTAATAAAAATTATTTACGAATTAATAAAATTATAACCAAAAAATTAATACTAAAAAACAATTACCTTAAATATTAATCTTCATATAAATCGGTATAGAATGAATCATATGTTGAAATAAGTATAAATTGATCCTAATAGAAATTATATAAATTAATGAAATTAACAGCAATAAAGATTAATTAATAAAAACAAAAACTCTATTACCTTATCAAAAATACAAAAGAAGCAACAAGTCCATAATTAAAATTCATCGAAGTCAATTAATATAAAATATATTTGAAAACTGTAAGTTATTTTACGGTATCTTATCACTATGATGTCAAAAAAGGTAATGTAGTTGAAAGTCACAAGCGAAGGAAAGGAGAAAACAACAAGGAAGGAACATTTAAGAAAAGGAAAGGGAATGTATCATATTGGTGTATATCTCGAGCAATGACTCGGTGTCATTTTGTTTATTTATGCCATGTGTCTGTTTTTTAATGTGAACCATCTCAGATATTAATCTTTTTCTGTAAGAAGGTTCAATATCCAAAATCTCAACATTGTTCCATTTTAAATTATGATTCAATTTTAATCTGTGGTCAGTTACCACAGAAGGAGATTTTTAACCTTTGTTAATATCCGAGACATGTTCATGTAATCTTGTTTTTAATTGTCTCTTAGTTTGTCCTACATAGCTAGCTTCACAATTCTCACAGGATATTTTATACAACAAATAATTTTTGTACTGACCGTAAATTGTCTACAAACAAGGAAGGAATTAAACGCCTATAACGGTCAAAGCTGGATCAAAGTGCTAATAATAAGTATGTGTGAATTTTTATATACCACATATGTAGCCCCCCCATAATTGCGCGCTGAAACATTCAGACATATAACGCATAAATACTACAGTAGTATTATAATATCACCGAATAATACTTGATTAATTCAAACCGTTTATAGGCGTTTAATTCCTTCCTTGGTTATATACAACATTTTGATTGTGTGTGTAATCCAACTTATCTTTACCTCTTGTAATGTAATTTTTTAATGTATTCGGAATAGTGTAAGCAAGCTTGCAGTGTAACATACTGGTAACAGATTTAAACTTCTCAGAAACATTGTTAATAAAAGGAATAGCGACAAATTTATCTGGAATATTAGTACTATCAGAATTAATATTATTTTTTAGATTAAATTACTCTTGCTGATACCGCCTTTCAGGACATATAACGTTTCAACATTTTTTATATTTTAGTAGTTATGCACCCCCCAAAAATGAACTTGGTGGCTCGGGATAAGAGACTTATAGTGTCTTTCAGTTTTTGAACATGGCCGGAGGCATTACCGCGTCTCCTAATAAAGATAAAGTATAAGTACGTAAAAATAAGAATTTAGAAAAAATTTGGTAATTATGCACTATAGGGGACCCAGCTCCAATAATCTTGACCTTAACATATGTTGTCAAGGTCATGATTCTGAATAACTTTGCCTTAACAACTAGGCGGCGGTCTCTTATAGTTTCGAAGATATTTAGATCAAAAGTCTAATTTCGTATAATACAATATATAAACGAAAAAAGTTAAAAGGACGTTGTAAGAGTCAAAAGAAATAATTTAAAACAACAATTAAAGAAAGAAAAACGCATATATGTAAATACAATATATGTCATTCCGGTAAATGGGAAACACCTACTTTATTTGTAAATTACTGAATGTTGCGAAGTGTATGCGTGGATGCAGTAGTATTATTTAAAAAAAAACATAGTTTACATTTCAACAGTTTACAATCAACAGAAATATTTATTCATTATTATTTATTGTAACATTATCATCGATAGGATAGAACTTAGCCATTATTTCAAACAATTTATTTGAACGATCATGATATTGAAATTGCCGTTTGAAGAAAATACGGCTAAATAATGTTCATAGTGATATTTGACAGTTCCATATCGCGGAATCATACCTCTGATATCACGCCAAACACGTTCAATATTTTGTATATGTACTTTTGTATCAGGATGTTACTTTCACTACCCCTCCCCCTGCACAGGGGCACAGGACTTCTACGATTATACTGTTGCTATGATAGTACTGTCGGGGCAGACCTCTGTAACGGTGTGGGTGCGGGGGGGTGGCCGAAGGCCGCCCCCTTGTACCCGCCCGTGTGTGTGTGTGTGTAAAATATCAAGTAATAGACTCTCATAATCGTTATATAACGAATGGAACACACACACACACACACACGGGCGGGTGCAAGGGGGCGGCCTTCGGCCAACCCCCCGCACCCACACCGTTACAGAGGTCTGCCCCGACAGTACTATCATAGCAACAGTACAATCGTAGAAGCCCTGTACAGGCAGGGGGGGGGGAGTGAAAGTAACATCGCGTGGAAAGTTTAACGTTTCTGAACAGAGAAAGGTGTAGAATAGTACTTGATATCATACGTATATAGCAGAAATGAAACGTATATTTTAGAACTATGATTGTTAATAACTTTTTAACGAAGGACGAGCGACGGGAATGGTCAATGACCTTGACCTTCTTGAGGGTCAAGGTCAAGGTCACTCGGAAGTCATTTAAGGTTGACTGTGTAAAGCGAAATATTTACCCAGTAGGTTTCACTACTGTTAAAAATAATTTCAACGCTTAATATCTCAAAAACTATAAGAGTCCGCCACCTAGTTATTAAGGCAAAGTTGCTCAGAATCATGACCTTGACAAAATATGTCAAGCTCAAGGTCATCGGAGCTGGGTCCCCTATAGTGCATAATTACCAAAAATTTTATTCGAAAGATTAATTTAATTGATATTGTCGATTTTCCTACAAATTGCTACAATTGTTAAAAATACGTTAAAAATACATTTGTCATTTTTTTTCTTATTTTTTGCTGGAAGTGTAATAAAAAAATTCCTCATTTTTAAAATTTTCAACATTATAGGAGAGAAGCATGTCACAATTAACACGTTTTGTTAAATTATTAACATTTGTATAAAAAATTTTTTAAAGTCAAAAAATTATTATGTAAAATGTTATTTAAAAAGCTACTTAGGAATATGTAGCTATATGTAGCAATATGTGTATGTTTTCTGAGCCAGTATTATACATATACATATAGTACAATAAAACATTGAAAAGTGTTACTCAGTTCGCTTTAAAAATCTGAAACAATGTGAAGACAAAAATTTATCAAAAATAGTGGAAAGTGAAAACTTTATAAATATCTACAATCTATGAGTTGATAACTTTAGACTTTGAAAATGCAAAGGCTATTAATATTTTATGTTTATTAATACATTTTATGTCTCCAAGAAAAATATTTGTATCGGGTAAGCATAACTATAAGGCCTCTATCAGAGCAGCTAAGAATATCAATGAATGTGTATGATTAACAAAAAAAGTCAATAAAAAGCCAATAGTCATAGATCAATATTTATAGTCGATTCACATATTAAAAACGATCTTAAGATGTTAAAAAAAAAGAAAATTAATCGTAAATAAAAATTTACGCTTTACTATGTCATTTCTTATTAAATGAAAATTTTAATGGCGCGCGCGAAGCGCGCGCTTGTTATGTTCTAGTATGAAGAAAAAAATAGATGAATTATAATAAGGAGTAAAATAATATTATAAAAGGTAGAATAAAATGAAATGAAAAGAATCGATTAAGTGTAGAATTATTAATAGAAAATCCACCTCGGATTCATATAACTAAGATGTTACCAATGTAAGGGAAAGAGGATAATAAATTTGTAATTACTGTAGCTCCTCAGAATGATATTTGACCTCAAGGAAGAACATATCCTAGAAAAGCTGTAGTTATAGATAAAATAAAAATAGAAATTCCTGAAATTCAGGTAAGAGTGAGAAATTCTGTGATGAATATTAAATATTATGACTAATATGAATATATACATATAAGGGAAGCACCATTTATATGAATATTATGAAAAATTCATCCATATTATTCAAAATGTGGAACATTTTGAATAATATGGATAATTCTGTTGAAAGCTAGATTTGTATTAGGACAATAATGAATGGAGAGAGAATTCCTCTAATAATTTGAATAATAAGAAGTAATCCTAAGATTGATTCATAGTTTCATCAGTAGGAGATATTAATTGGAGTAGGGAATAAATAAATGAGAATTTAATAATTTGATTAATTTTATCCATAGATTAAATAAAATAAACAATAATAACAAAAATAATATAATCAACAATATAATAAAATATAATGATAATAATATAATATAGGTAATATAATATAATATAA
>NW_017280300.1:146695-147591 GCF_001594065.2 Cyphomyrmex costatus
TTTATTATTAATTTATTAATTCATTTTTTAATTAGTTAATTAGCTATAATAATTAATTTAAATATTAATTTAATTTTGCTGCTGAGTGTAATATTAAAACCGGAGAACATCTTCTTACATCATAAGTACTTACGAATTGTTGTCTGCTTTATTATTATAGCTTTAGCCGGACAATTTTACTTTACTTTAGCCACAAATGTACCCGTTTGATCAATAAATTTAAGTTTATTAATAGTTAAAAAAAAATACTTTAAAATATTGCAATAATATCAAGTTAACGACTCTCACAATTAAATCAAAGAAACATAATATAAAATAACCTATGTATTTAACATTGTACATTGGTATAAAGGCAATAGAGTCATAGTGTTAGTTGTAATTTAACAATACTTATTCAATCTAATTCGCAATCAATGATCGCAATCTATTCCTGAGTTTCGGCAAAAGTTTCTTGTCATCTTCAGCGATGATATATAATATTCATGTTTCGATAGAAAAATTAATATATCCAAGAAAAAGCACAACCCTCGGCCAATGATGTTCTTCAGCTTCTTGGTTACGGTATTGTTGACTGAATCCTCAGATTATCGCAAGAAATATTTATGTATGTATGAAACAAAAGCAGCCTCTTTCAACCATCATTCTTATTATTGTGATCGGAATACATCAAATTAATTACAGAACTATTTTTTGATCCAATAAATACTTAATCCACATATTGATAGTGTCATGTTCTTATGACTGTTGAATTTAAACTAATCTATTCCGATCACAATAATAAGAATGCTGGTTGAAAGAGGCTGCTTTCGTTTCATACATATATAAATATTTCTTGCGCCAATCTAAGGATTTAGACAACAATACCGTAACCAAGTAGCTGAAGAACTTCATTGGCC
>NW_017280300.1:151385-151893 GCF_001594065.2 Cyphomyrmex costatus
AACGTGGAAATGGCATTGTAAGAGTCAAACGAAAAGAAAATTAACAACAAATTAATACATATATTCTAAAATGAACTTATAAAATTTACATAAATGTAACGATTAAAAAAACAGATGTTAATTATATTACTAGTTTCGACCACCAAATCTGGTCCTCTTCAGATGAAACACTTAACGTTGAAAAGTACATAATTATGGACAAACATCAATACAAAAGAAAATCTTGTGCATAGTTAAATATATAACTGAAAACAATAAATGAACATATATTAATTAAAAGATTGTAATCTTAAATTCTATGAATGAAAAATTAACGATGCGCAAAACATACCAAAAAATTTGCAAATCTATGCGTGAAAATATTAGTTGGTCCGTGTATCCATATATTTACAAAAATAGTCATAATGATAATTGTCACACAATAAAAACAGTAAAACATTTTTTCTTTAAAAAAAACTTATGTCAGAAATATTACAAAACTATCGAAGTACATCTTGAGATAAAAAGT
>NW_017280301.1:0-9745 GCF_001594065.2 Cyphomyrmex costatus
GACCACGCGGACCCCGCAATTCTTCCCGCGCGAATTTCCCGCGACTTCAGCACCCTCTGACGTTATTTTCCTCCCCGTCAGCACCCTGTGACGTCACCATCACCCTCCCCTCCCGTGACGTCATCCCGTCTCCGTGACGTCATACCCCCTCGCCCGCATCCGTGACGTCATCCCCCTCCCCTCCCGTGACGTCATCCCCTTGCATCACCACAGAGTTGCTAAACGTATTATAACTTATACCTCCCCCCCCCCGCGTTTTTAAACACATTATAATTTATGTTGGTAAACCTGGTTCATAAATCAAGTACTTACGGAAAAAAGAACAAACTTGGGTTAGAACCCTCCCATATACTCTACTTATGCATCTCTCAAAAATGGACTTTGGTGGCTCGGAATAAGAGACTTGTAGCGTCTCTCAGTTTTTGAACATGGCCGGAGACGCTACCGCGTCTCCTGATTTGTGTTTGCTGGGGAGCAACTAAATCAGCAATTACTAAGTATGCTTTCCTTTTAGATGACACATTCGACACAAACATCGTTCTATCCTTCTTAACATTCAACGAATGATAAAGATAGAACGATGTTTGTGTCGAGTGTGTCCTCTAAAAGGAAAGCATACTAACCTAATCAACGGAAGTATCCCTGTAATGGCGGCAGCCAATCCGCATCTTTCACGCTGTTGTCTGATCCCTTACTTGAGGGTCCCTATAAGGAGTCCAGTCACTAGCTGCGTCTATAATAGACTAGCACCTCCGAGACATACTTTCCTCTAAAGAAATCGCATATTCACGTGACAAAGACCTCCAAATTTGTCGAATTCCGTTTTTTAAGCGCTTCGAAGTTGATGTCGGTCTTCCACGAAGCTTTCTCTTGATGAGTGACCACACATTTTCAATGAGATTCACGTCGGGTATTTGTGAAGGTCAGTGGTGTGTCTCGATGTCATTTCCCTCTTTCCAGAATGTGCAGAGCCGGTTTTTGGTGTTTAGGGTCATTATACTCCTGGAGTAATCTTTATCTTTACTGATAAACCAGCGTTGGGCAGACGGAATCAAAGCTTTTTAATATATTTTTAACATTTTCTCAGTATTTAGGTTGTCATTAAAGAGATAAAATCTGTTTCGAAACGAGACGCGTAGGCAGTACTTTTTGAAAATCGTTTATTTTAAAGGTACAATTTCACGAGCTGCTCAAACTAGCTGTTTCAGTGACAAAAAGGATCATGTGATCCAAATTGACGCTTGATGTTCGTCAATTTTGATCATGTGATCTTTTTTGTCGCTGAAACGATCGGTTTGAGCAGCTCGTGAAAATCTACCTTAATTCACACAGTTCAAGCAACAACGCATACTTTGCTTATTATACTCCTATATTATAATGCATGCAGCAAAGGTAACACCTAGAGACCCTAAAAAGACAGACTCGCCAACTCGTCACGTCTATGGGTGATTCTGATCGGCTGGGGTATGGATCGCACATCTGCGTTCCATGAACATGTACCATAACCAGGGACCATAATCGTTATAATCTATATGCAATAAATTATACAATAACAATTATTTGTTGATAGTTATTCTCGTCCCTTCCCATAACCATTATCAAGGAATTTTTTGTTTTCTAGTCGGCGATAACGATTATCGGATGATTTTTAAATACTGATTACCCCATAACGATTATGAACTAATTTAACCGTTATCAGTCACCGATAACGATTATCAGCTGATTTGATCGATATCAGTCTCCGATACAATTCTTAGATAGCGGATAGATCTAATATATGCATGCCTGATAACGATTGTATTTGTATTCTTACAGAGTCTACAAAGAGTACATTATCATTGATGATTTGTGATATTATTGCGGATTTTGATTATTTGGTGATTTTACTTAAATTTTGTTAATAGATATTTCGTTAATTTAAACTATTGCGTAATACCAGTTGTGCAATGGGTTGCAAAGTGAATATATTTATAAGAGAGCTTTTCGTCGTAGACGGTAACAGAATCAAGTGCAAGAACTGTAGTGGTAGTTATAATGCTCAATCGACCACGAACCTTAAAAGGCACCTTGTAAAGAAACATAGTGAAATGTATAAGTACTTTGAAAAACAAAACAGAGACGAGGCCAGTGCAGAATGCAGTAGCACCAAAAAAAGAAAAACTGATGTTCTGAAAGTTCAGTTTGAGGTTTGCGAAGACACTTTTATTAAAAATTGCATCAATTTCGTTACAAAGAAAAATCTGCCTATTTCCTTCTTCGATTCTGAAGAATTTAAATATCTTACGGAAGCAACATTCAAAGCTTTGGACAAAGATCCAATTACATCGCACAATATAATTGATTACGTTGCTGAAAAATATAACAAACTAAAGCAGGAACTTATTCAGAAAATGCGCAATCGCATGCTATGTAAAAAAATTGATGCAGCAATGATATCGATCAAATCAGCTGATAATCATTATCGATGACTGATATCGATCAAATCAGCTGATAATCGTTATTGGTGACTGATAACGATTAAATCAGCTCATAATCGTTATGGGGCAATCGGTATTTAAAAATCATCCGATAATCGTTATCGCCGACTAGAAAACAAAAAATTACCTGATAATCGTTATGAACATCCTTTTTTGAAAAAAATCGAAAAATAGGATTCTAATCAAATTGTATAGTGCAGCTTTCAAGGATAATATTGGTGTATTTAAAATAGGAATCGATAACATTTAGTCAATGATTTTTTAAATCGAAAATCTGGAAATAATCGTTATTTTCGGTCCCTGACCATAATTTATTCTAATAGAATACGCGTACATGACACATGTGTTGCAATCATAGAGATGGTAGTATTAGAGTACGCATTGAAGGAGTGGGGGTAATCCTATCTAGAAAAGGACGCACTCATTTGGGTCTTTTCGTTCTCTCTCGTTTCGCGCATGCGTATAGCATATACTCTGAGAGACGGGATCGAAAGAAAGAACGAGTCGAATGAGAAAAGTTTCATCATTACATGACCGGACAAGCCTGATTGAGCCTGATCACTTTGTAATCAAACAAAGAATTGAGTTTGATAAGGTTAAGGGCTCTCGATGAATAATATCAATAAATATTAATGATAAAAATCTCTTACTTATACCTCTATAATTCCAGTTATGCGAGCATATTGGCCAGCACTACCAGATTGTTTCTTATGAAGATAGTCAAATTCACATGGTTTAGTTAAAGTCTCGCGGAAAGAAACTTTTAGCTTTCCAAGAATGACCGGGCAAGCCTCTGATCTCTTTGGAATCAAACAAAGAATTGACTTTGATAAGGTTAAGGATTTTCCAATGCCAAGGGTTCTTTCAATTCCTTATTCTTTCTTTCGATCCCCTCTCTCGGAGTATACGGCTATATGCATGCGCAAAACGAGAGAGAACGAAACGGTCCAAACATGAAGAATAGAGATAAGGAGGCCGAACTAGGCTTTCAGAAGTGTGACCAAAATCAGATATCTGTAATAGTATTGATGGTGCTCGGTAGATGACATTCGAATTGTAAAACTCCTGTATACGCATGCGCACACACAATAACCAAAGAATAGCGAGGTTATTTTTTGACAGTAACAGGAAGACATAAATTGTCATTGCCTAAATAATAAAAGATTTTTGCATGCAATTGATTTAAATAATCACTGACTATACATTTAAGGGGATGCTGGAGCTACGGCCGAACTTGATCGAGGTCGGTACAACAGATTTGTGACCGTTAACTTACGCCCTCTGCCTGCCGCCGCTGGCCCCGAGCCGTCGCTGGCCGCGCGCCGCCGCTGGCCCCGAGCCGCCGCTGGCCGTGCGCCGCCGCTGACCGCGTGCTGTTTACATCTGTCATATGCAATCATATGATAGCTCCTACTCATTCCGTATTCAGTACGTGTTTTTATTGATAAAAACGCGTTTTTATCTCTGAAATTCTATAGTATGCGTGAAAAATACTATAGCATGTTAGAGCGCTAACATCATTGTAAGCGCGTGTTGAATACGGGCCTCCGAGTGAGTTGGAGTACTTATGCAACGCGAGCAAATGTCGAGCAAAGAAAACCTCTGCTTCGACTATTATGATCGTGTTGTCACACATGTATATATACTGTCAGTAATAAGAATGTGTAATATAATGTGACATACACATTTTTTAAATAACTGACAGATATATTGGTGCACACGAATGTAGAACATTTCCTTTCATTCAATGCCATTATAGGTTAGGATATCTGTCAAAACATTATATGTAGGTCTGTTTTCTGTGACTGAACTATGTTTTGGCACTTGTGAGATAGTATATATGTTTCATATTTATTGAAAGCAAAAGAGTTTCAGTGCAATCTAGTGTAGGAACAGAAAACAGACTAAATCTGTTATATAACAGACAAAATATATATATGAATGTATTGCACATACATAGCTGCTTTATCTATTTTTGCTATTTCTAATAAGTTATATGAAATATTCAGATAATGCTGATATGTGTATATTTATATTCAATATTCTGCATATGTGTATTATAATATATACATTTGTACAATATAAACACAACAGAAATGTAAATACACAGACATAAAAGACTCGTACTGAACATTCATGTACATATTGTCTACAAGCAATATTAGAATTTTATTTATATTATATAATGAATGTGTGTATGTATTGTGACGTGACACTTTGTGTCAGTCACTAGTGACTGCGCTAGCACGGAGATCCTGTGCCCTCTAAGCTCGAAGGGCGAGGGCACAAGCGAGCGTGCCAAAAATTTATATTATTTCTCTTTTCTTTTGTATATTCTTTTATATAAAATATTGAGCAATTTCAGATTTTTAAAGAGCGATTATTAGTCACATTAGAGCGTGAGCGGTGGTTATTTTGAATCTGTGTAATGTTGCCGCCTCACTCACGGAAGGAAGAGAGAAGACGCCGCCGAGAAAGCAAGAAGCCATCGAAGGGGATCCCGATTGTGTCCTCAGGGAGGGTGGTACACGCAGGTCGTATCACTTTTTAAACTTTACTAATTTTGTTAGAATTTGGTGATTGCCGCACCTTAATTGCAGACGACTCGGAGAGAGGAGTAATAAGGGACCGTCTCAGCACGGCCAGAACATTGGCAGCCGCCTCCACCTCTGGGGAGAGCGATAGAAGACCGCCGATCAAGACGGAAAGCCCGGCTAGCTAATTTGGAAAAGCGCGCCGAACACTCAAAGGATACGCAACCCGCAGGACTCACTGTAATTGGTCGCGGGGTTGCGCGGCTACAATAGACCAATTAGAGTAAGGAGCGGCCCGATAAGAGAGGGGTTGAACGGCCTGCGTGGGTCCGCAAGTGCTCCCGGTTATCACTTGTGCGGTGAGCTATCTGTAAGGAGGACGCAGGATCTCCGAAGCCCAGATAATCGCAGACTGGTCTACCGTTGCCGGAAAAAGCAATAGTCGACAGAGATCCCGTGGGAAGATCGACGAGGGATCATTACGTGGTGAGGCGAGCGTTATCTAATAAGTTGTGTAAAGCCACCGATCGCGATACGTGATATGCGTCTCGAGCGGAGCACACGTTAGGCGTTACTCCGATTTTTCGTTGCCGATATCGGATCGGTCGCCTGTAGGCGTTTCGAGTTAGCGTTGCCGTGAATACGTGCCTTCCGCTCAGACGCTCTAATTTGAGAATGTATAATAGTGTAGTTGCTCGCCCTCGTTGCCGCCAAGTCACTTGTATAATTGTTACTTATTGAGATTTCTTTAAAGTCGAGGCTGGCGTTATTGCGCATTAGAGAACCGTTGCCGTCTAATTTAAACTCATATGATGTACTTGTTCACGAAATAATTTATTGTCGACATAATAAGATCTAGATTTGATCACCAAAATTTTGCTCGGCGAATTATTGCCGAATTTACTCCATGTCGTCGACGGCCAACTGATAGTCAGTTTATTGTTATTGCGCCGCATACCAGAGCGCGGAAGGTCAACGCTATAACGTACTTTCTTTCGAACACTTTTGTACAGTCTCGATCAAATATATCGACTTCTCTACTTGTTATCATTACTTATTGTGCATTTATTTCAGCCTCTCTATCGTTCTCCGACAATTTTCCCGCTTACCGCGAACCACTCCCCTCTGCCAATTCCGTTGGCTGAGCTAGTTGTTTAGTTCCGTCGCGAGAATCCGCGTAATCTATAATTTCTTTGTCCGAGCAATTTATCTAACATTTGTGCGAAGAGTGGCACGCTCTCTCGTGCCTGGCGCCCAACGAATTTTTGATAGCGACTAAGATCCTTGCTGAGCGAGATAACTCGTTAACTTTTGCAAAATCTCGAATCACGCGAGAATTATTAACGGACCGCACTATTGCTCCAGTAAGTATTGTTCATCTGAAATAAGAGCTTTCGCATCCTTAGATTTATTTTGGAGAACGCGACGAAGTTGTGCCGACACTTAAAAGTACAGTCACAGTATATACATGAATAAAATGTAATTCTGACAATACATATGAAAAGACATTTGTGAATATAAATTTCAGAATTATATTTTATGTTATTTAATGTATGCATACACATGTACATACACATTATCATACATAAAATATTTGAATATTGCACACAGACATGTATTGGTGATACATGCAATGCTATAACTATATTCAATTATATTCTAAGTATATTGTGTGTATGTACATACATATATAATTATAACATTGCATGTACCAATACATGTCTATCTGCAACATTAAAATATTTTGTCTATATCATTGCGTACACACATATGTATGCAAACATAAAACATATAAAGTGTAATATTCACTACCCAGCTAGCAAGCTCACGTGATAATGACGTGATTATGAAGTGATTTTGATGACAATGCCGTCAAGTGACATAAATGGAACGTTATTTTGACGTCATTTGTAATACCAAAAGTTGACGTCACCGATATGACGTCAGCTAGATGTTACATTGACGTCATATATATGACCATTACTAATCAATTATTTTTTATTATTATTTGTGTATTATTATTTGATGTATCATTTTATCCTTTAATATTTGATGAAAAACAAGGATAAAATGATGTCATGCGCATTACACTTGCGGAATGATACATACACTAATACATACACTATCATATAAACACATAAACCATCTGTTTTTAATATTTCCATTGAACAGATATATCACAATTATACAGACGTTGACATATACAGATTCGTGGGTCATCGAAGTTCCCGTACGATTGTCAAGGTCAAGCATGCGAGGTCGTGGTACAACTTCGGATGGGTGACCGGCCGTTTGGGAAGCATCATGAAAAAAAATTAATTCTCGAATTTAGAGGAAAATTTTTTTTTTCATGATTTTATTCTAAAATATATTGATGCTAATTATTAATACTTTTTTTAACAATCTAACAGTAATTTAGGGAAAACTGACCGGTATTCTACTTAAATTTCCACGAAGTATATACGAATTTACTACTGCATTATTGCACTAGTAGTGACACTAATAGTACTTTTTAGTCATATTTACGTCTCCCTGACGTAATAAAATAACGTCAATAAAATGTGACATAATCACGTGATATATACATCAGAATAACGTTACTTTTATGTCATAATTGACGTTATTTGTACAAAAAATTCACGTCATTATCACGTGACCTTGCTAGCTGGGTAATATGCACCTTCACATGCAATATTGGAATTAAATTTTATGTATACACATATACATAACGGAATGGCATTTACTTTCTATAGCGAGTTGATTCTCAACTTCGCCTGCCTTTTTCAAAAGTATTTTTGCAAACTCGTCGTTTAATAATTATCAATCTTTGATATGTTTTCTCAGACATACATGGCGCATTCACATCTGCTAATATCTCTTATACTTAAGCATATCAATTCAGACGTTATGATTGCAGTTGTCATAGCCATGTTGCCCAAGCTTTTACATCTCCAGGATGTAACAAAAAATTGTCTTCATAATTACACATTTGGCATTTGAAGAACTATGGCAATATTAGTATTATTTGATTAATTATCTCTGATATTTATTCTATATACCTGTACCGTCAAAAGAGACGCTTCTGGCATTTCTAGCAAATTGTTGTATAGATACACACATATGATGATACAGACCAGTACTGACAAGACAGATGCTTCTGGCATTTGTAACAAAGTATTGTATACATGTATATGGCAGTATAAATCAGTACCATCCTAAAAGATGCTTCTGACATAAATTTTGCTATAACAATTACAACAAACGCTTTCGTTTCTTTATCTCTGATATTTATTTCATCAGTACCATCAAAATAGACGCTTCTGGCATTTATAATAAAATATTATATACATGCATATGACTATATAAATCAGTACCGTCAAAATAGACGCTTCTGATGTTTATTTAGTCATAATCAGAATAGACGTCTTTGATAAATATATTAATCAGTATCGTCTGATTAGACGTCTCTGATATTTATTCCATATACTAGTACCGTCAAAATAGACGCTTCTGGCATTTATAATAAAATATTATGTACATGCATATGACTATACAAATCAGTACCGTCAATATAGACGCTTCTGGCATTTATAATAAAATATTATATACATGCATATGACTATACAAATCAGTACCGTCGAAATAGACGCTTCTGACATTTACAACAAACTATTTTTATACATGCATATGACTATACAAAGCAGTACAGTCAAAACAGACGCTTCTGGCATTTACAACAAACTACTTTTATACATGCATATGGTATTACAAACCAGTACCGTCAAAATAGACGCTTCTGGTAGTACAGGTTATACAGGTTATACTACACTATGGAAACGGAGCATAGATATTAATTTCTAAAGTTACCGAATACGCACATCCGCCTACTATTATCCAGTATAGTAGGTGCACGCCAATAGCTCGACGAACGGGCCGCAAGGGGTGCAGCAAAACTGACAACTTGTCAAATGCACCGTCACAGCTGCACAGCTGGATTCTGGATCCAGGCACTCCGATCAGCTGATGGGCAACAGCGCGTGAGCAATCTCGACGCTACGTTGCCACGTCGGCGCGCCGAGCATGTTGCATCATGGTGGAAGTATACATGGTGTGCTCAATACTTAGTGACTTTTCAGTTTCTGATCTGAAAACCCATGGAGAAGCTGAAATTGTGCCAACCTGTTGAAAAAAAAATGAAAAGTAATGTTGGTAAACTTGTTTATCTACTCGTCCTTGTCACACCCTATGCAATAGAGGAAAACATACCTATATACAGTACATATATGAAGCGGAGCAAGTGAATTTATAACATTAAAATGGTGCGTTGCGTGGTTAAAGTTTGCAGAAACAATAGTGATCAGTGCCGTAAAGATGTAAGTTTAAAATACATTTATGTACATTTATGTCTCTAAAATACATTTATGTAATTTGTATACAAAATAGAAGTTTCCTATTCACTGAATGTGCCTAGAATTCTTGAAAAGTGTAATTAAATAAAAACTTCAGCGACAAAAGTTTTTATGCATTTTATGCACCACAGGCGAATCACAAGTTTAAAATTTTTATTTCATTATGCCTTTAATGAATTTTAAGCACCATTAGTGAATATGACACTCATATTTTCTTGCACAAATAATATTTATGTATTTTGGAGAGGCGTGGTAAGTCTCCAACATACAATCTTGCAACGGCGTAAGTATTAATGTGTTTTAGGGTCCGCTGGGGAATCACAAG
>NW_017280301.1:10395-12264 GCF_001594065.2 Cyphomyrmex costatus
AATTTCATTTAAAATAGAAGAATAAGATTCACTCAATAGCTCAGTATCTCTCATATAATTCAACCCTTTTGGTTGTTCTTTAATGTGTAACATCTCTGAAATCAATCTTTTTTTGTAATTATGTTCCACATCCATAATGTCAACATTTTCCCAATCAAATTTATGACCATACTCAATAATATGTTGAGAAATTACTGAGTGCTTAGACGAATCCAATCTTATGTTATTCCTGTGTTCCTTAATTCTAGTTTGTAACTGTCTTTTTGTCTGGCCCACATAAGTGGAATCACAATCCCTGCATTTTATTTTATAAACTACATGATTTTTGCAATTCTTATTGGTAATATATTTCTGAACTTTTATGAATTTGTCCAATCTATTTAATATACTATGGTCAATAATTTATATTATTTACAAATTTTATATCGTCAAAACTGCTTTGTTTTAACGTATCATAGCACAATTATTTAAAATTTTCATTAATTCGTAATGCTATTATATATACAATATTCGCATAATATGCCTATCGGGGAAGATAAAAATGAAAAACTATACCTCAATCAAATTAGAAGTATTTGAAGAAAGCAAATTCTTTTTGTTCAAATCTGATAGAAGTTCTTGTAATGTTTTAATCTTTTTCTTCTGTCGGGTTTTTTCAGTATTTAATCGCTTGATTATGTGATCTTTCTTTCTACAAGTTTCTTTCAGCAATCGAACACATTTTTTCAATCTTCTCGGAGTCATTTCTTCTAATATGTCATCTGTGATATCGCCTGGGTATCTTATTTTTTGGTTTGGAGTTGTAGGCGTCATAAGTATCTCATCTAAAGGCGAAGGCGAAGGCGAAGGCGAAGGCGAAGGCGAAGGCGAAGGCGAAGGCGAAGGCGTGATTATAATTTAAAGACTGTACTGACACTTGACTGCAAAGGAAACAAATTCAATATACAGACCAATCATGATGCAGACAATTGAAAAAAATTATTTTTTACACATATTTGAGAAATGAAAAAGTGTGGAGAATATTAAAACATTTTACATCTATTATTGTATTTTATTATATATTATTTTTCTATTTACCTTTTATTTTTTGTACGTGGAAATATTGTTGGAACAGAATGGCGCTTCAGACGAGTAGGCCATAAGCCAATCTTTTTAAAACAATTTGGTTCAAAGTGTTCCATACATAATGATGCCGTTTTTGGCAAGTTCAATGCATTTTCCTGTCCATTTAAATTAATTAATGCTTGTATCCATTGTTGTCGAAGTTCAGGTGTAACGATGCATCCCCCATCGTCCCTGGCATTAATAACCAGCCGGACGCCGCTGCATCGCCACGCGGTGCAGCGATGAGGGCGCATAGCGCCCGACAAAGACAGAAAACATAATTCACAGGTACGCAACAGCAACCGAGTTACCGAGGACCGCCGAGTCCCGCCGAACTCGCTCAACGCGCGGAGTTCCCCACCACGCGACACTGTCAAACGCCGCAAAACGGCGAAGCGACGGGAAAACGCGAGGCGAGTCGAAACGATACGAGCGCGACAAATGTTGTAAAATAAAACGTCGCGCTCACGAGAAAATGAGGACATTCCGTCTCCTGCTCCAGCACGAAAACCATCTCCGAAATCCCAGAAAGCTTATCTGCAGACAACGAGCCAGAGCGTACTCTAGCCCGGTCGAGTGTTCTCGACAAAGCACGATATAAGCCTTCCTTCCAGTACCGCTAGGCGCAAAACCGGGATAGAGCGTACTCTATCTCCGTCGGGAGTTCCCGACAGCCGACCCGGTACACGGTACGGACTCCGAGTTGACGCCCGGGGTAGAGGGTACTCTGCCTCCACCGAGAGTTCTCGGTCGTCAACTCGAGTC
>NW_017280301.1:16521-17061 GCF_001594065.2 Cyphomyrmex costatus
TGATTTAGAGAGCTTTGAATAATGTTGCCCATCTCCAAAGGTTTGATATTGTTACAATTTTTGTTAACGTACAATTTTCTTGATGAATTTAATATTCTTTTTTTTTTTTTTTATTCTAAAGCTTGTCATATCTACATAATTTTTATAGCTTACTTTTTTCTTACGATCTACTAATCGCTAGAGGAACAATAGTTGGATGGTGATAAAGATGGATTCGCAGAATTAATTCGATGAATTTTAACTTTAAGAATATGTTTGCGCTTTTGAAAAAGACTCAATCTACGAGTCGAAACGTTAAGCAGGTTTTTGAATATTGTTATTTTTTAATGTACATCTTCGAATTTTAAACAAGTCTTTTTATATTGTTAATTTTTAATGTACATCTTCGAAGGAATTTTTTCTTTTGAAATTAATTTATTACATATATGCGTTTTTCTTTCTTTAATTGTTGTTTTAAATTATTTCTTTTGACTCTTACAACGTCCTTTTAACTTTTTTCGTTTATGTTTATAATAAGAGTCCTTTATCAATCTTATATTA
>NW_017280301.1:18208-21432 GCF_001594065.2 Cyphomyrmex costatus
TATATTAGAAATACATAATAATAAAGAATATTCTCTATAATAATAATAAATATAAAATGGATATGAATGTAAGATTAGAATCCTATGGAAGCAGGAATTGTTTAAATTATTATTACTTGAATGGAAAAAAGTAAATAGTGTTCCAGATGTAAGGTTCACACAAAATCTAACTTACTTATAAAATGATACAGCTTTTTCTTTTGTTAAACTTGCTCCTGCAGGACTGTATTTCATGTTTGTATTTTTACACGTTTCCGCAGAACAATAACGGACCATTTTTTAAATTTTATTTTTATTTTTGTCTCGGCTTATGATAGCGTAAGGACCTTAATTGAATATTTTATAATAGTTTAAATAAAATATATAACCTCACACGATATAACCTCCCGATTGTACCGATTCTACTCGAAATACAGCTAGTTAGTTCTTGATTTGGCCAACTTCCGGACCTGATGGCTCTGAGATCTTGGATTCCAGTAATGGCTGCCGTTAGCAGTCCATTTGTATATAGTCAAAGGTTGTATCCATTGGCCAAGTTTCTTATGAAGATTATATCATCGAGTATTCCAAAGGGTAGAGGTTTCATTAATAATAGTTTTGAATTACAAGATAAATTGTCGGGTTTAGTGGTGGAGGAGTCAGATGTTTCGTTTTCCTTGGATGTAGTTTCTCTCTTTACTAATGTTCCTTGTGATCTTGCATTGAAAGGTATTGAGAAGATATGGGAATTAATTGAGAAATCCACCATGATTCCTAAGGATGAATTTTTAAATGCTATAAATTTTATTTTAACATCAAATTATTTCACTTTCAATAATGCGGTTTATAGACAAGTATTTGGTACACCGATGGGTTCCCCCTTGTCTCCGATTTTAGCGGACATTGTGATGCAGGATTTAGAGGAGAGTGTGAGGGGTTTATTGAGTATGTCTATGTATTATAGATATGTAGACGATATTTTGATTATGGCTAAAAGAGAAGAAGTTGAGAAGATATTTGAAGTCTTTAATAGCTATCATGACCGGTTAAAGTTTACTATTGAATTTGAAAGTGATAGAAGTATCAATTTTTTGGACTTATCCTTGAATGTGGTGGATAATAAATTGATTTTAGATTGGTTTCACAAGAAGACATTTTCAGGTCGTTATCTTTCTTTTTATTCGAACCATTCAAAATGCATAAAGAGAGGAATAGTATATGGATTGGTAGATAGAGCAATTCTTTTGTCCCATCCTTCCTTTTTCTATAAAAACATTTGTTTATGCGTTGATTTGTTGATAGACAATAGTTATCCTTTGGATTACATTTTTAATATTATTAATATAGGGATAAAAAGTTTCATAGAAAGATGCAAGGTTAATCGTGATAATGGTGATTTCTCTCTTAATAACAACAAAAATAATAGATTATTAATTAATAAAGAAAAAAATCATTTAGTTGTTCCCTTTATTAGGGGAATATCTGAAAAAGTGGTGGATGTTGTTGATGTTTCTCATACATTGATTGACCATAGTATATTAAACAGATTGGATAAATTCATAAAAGTTCAGAAAGATATTACCAATAAGAATTGCAAAAATCATGTAGTTTATAAAATAAAATGCAGGGATTGTGATTCCACTTATGTGGGCCAGACAAAAAGACAGTTACAAACTAGAATTAAGGAACACAGGAATAACATAAGATTGGATTCGTCTAAGCACTTAGTAATTTCTCAACATATTATTGAGTATGGTCATAAATTTGATTGGGAAAATGTTGACATTATGGATGTGGAACATAATTACAAAAAAAGATTGATTTCAGAGATGTTACACATTAAAGAACAACCAAAAGGGTTGAATTATATGAGAGATACTGAGCTATTGAGTGAATCTTATTCTTCTATTTTAAATGAAATTTCGACACGAAAATTTTCGAACCTTTAAGATATTATTGTTAACCAATTATAACCTTATATTCTCTTGTATAAAATTGATGTTTCCAATGAACTTGTGATTGTTTCCGTTATTGTCGACCAATTATATTATTGTATGTTTTGAGATTGTCGGTTGACTTTCAATTGTTTCTGTGTTCGTTCATTACATTGTTGTCATGAGATACTTCAACATGTTAATTGACGTTGCTCTTCTTCTTTTTAATTTGGAAGCTTTTAAAATAATGGACAATGTAAGTTTTTACCTTGTATTAATTAGCATTTTAAGATTTATGATGACTTAATTTTTGTGTAATTATTGTATTTAGATTTTGACATAATTGAATTTCTCGCATTTAAACGATCAAATTCTAACACTTGGATTTTAATATGACTATATTGATGTTGAGACTATTGTGGATTGAAAAGAAGGACACCAATAAAGAAGGTTATACATTATTTAACTGTTACCGAAAATTAGGGTTCCATTTAATTTGAGACTATTGTAATTCACTGATGAAGGCTCTGTGTAGCCGAAACGTTTGAAATTGATGTATGAAATGCATGTATGATGTCTTTGTAAGATTATATTAAATATGAATATTATGATTTGTTAATTTTTAAGATCTAATTATTGCTCGTAAAGGTCGTACATTGATTGTTGTTTTTTATATGTAATTACACTTTTAATGAATTTTAGGCACCTTTGGTGAATGACAACCTTACATTCTGTTGCACAAGTAATATTAATGTATTTTAGAAAGCCCTAGTAATTTTCAAACTTGAAAATTTGCAACGACACACGTATTAATGCATATTACAAACCGCGAGTCACAACTTTGAAATTTTTATTCCATTACACTTTTCATGAATTTTCGGGACCACTATTCAATATCAAACTTATGTTTCTTTGCACGAATAATATTAATGTATTTTAAGGGATCCTTAGTGAGTGTCGAACGCTAAATTTTGCAATGATAAAAGTTTCCAAGTATTTCATGAACCGCTGGAGAATTTGAAATATCGGCCCAAAAACAGCCAAGATCATTTCGTGGACTTTGAAGTTGTACTGTATTGATAATTTCAATTTCAGATTGAATATTTCTTCCGGGTTACAGTTCTACAATATTTTAGAGACCCCTCGTGAGTTTCAAGTTTAAAACTACTTGCGAAGAAAGATTTAATGTACTTTACTGGCCGGTAAAGAATACCAAAATAATTACTTTTCGACAAGCAAAGTTTTAATATATTTTACAGGCAATTAAAGGATATCAAACTAAAAACTTTTTGACGATGAAACTTTTAATGT
>NW_017280301.1:28472-31285 GCF_001594065.2 Cyphomyrmex costatus
CTGTTATTTTTATATTTTAATTTATAATGCAAATACTATGTTGAAATAATGTTTTCACTGAATACTGTTTACAATTAATGCGACCCGGGCACGCCAAGTTTTTTCTTCACTATAATCCAGTTGACAATTATAGTCACTTTTGGTCTGTCTTATGTGACTGGCGTAATGAAGAATACACTTGGTCAATTATATTTATCTCATATCTGTTTTTGATCAAGAAGTTCAGTATCTTTTATATGCACTTGGCGTATGTTTTTTTCTTTTTTCAAAAAAAGGTTTTTTATGGGATTAATTTATATGTGTCATAATTAAATTCTTAAATATTTTTCGTTTCCTCGATTTTGAATTTCCGCGAGCATTTTGTCGAGTATAACGAAAATTAGGCAACATAACAGACTTTTCTCCCGAGATTCTAGGAATTTTTTTAAGGTTGGTACCCTTTCAGCTCTTCGAAGCCAGAAAGCGAGACAAACGATTTTCGAGAGAGACATTAAACCAACTGAGCACACCATGTATACTTCCACCATGATGTTGCATGCTGTGTCAACCTGGGATGCTACATATGAATCGCGTTGAGACTGGAGACCGCTCACGAGACGCGGACGAGCATTCAGAGCTTCATTCTAATAAAGTTTTGACTGTCAATAACAGTACGGATAAAAATAAAAAAAATTCTCGTTAAATTTTAAGATTGGCCGAACATTTTCGTTTTTTATTCGTGCTGATTGGATAATTAGTTCGTGAGAACGAAAATCGTAAATCTAGTAATTTTTCAAACATTTTGTATCTCGAAAACTATTGATTTTATCAAAAAAGTCTAAGAGACAAAAAATGTTCGCTTTGATCCAATTTAGCGTACAGAATTTTTTCGGAATTTTTGTTCACAGTTTTGATTTTTTTAAATTTAGATCCAACGTTTTAGCGACTGAAAATGGTTGGACTCGATTACTTATATTATTCTGCGAAAAAGCATGTATATACACTTTCTTTGTTAAAGTGGTCATTAAAAAGTTAAAAACAATTTTTTGTTTAGAAAATCAAAACTTTGAACAAAAATTCTCAAAAAATTTTGTACGCTAAATTGGATCAAAGCGAACATTTTTTGTCTCTTAGACTTTTTTGATAAAATCAATAATTTTCGAGATAGAAAATGTCAGAGCTTGAAAAATGACTAGATTTACGATTTTCGTTCTCACGAACTAGTTATCCAATCAGCACGAATAAAAAACGAAAATGTTCGGCCAATCTCAAACTTTAATGAGAACTTTTTTTATTTTTATCCGTACTGTTATTGACAGTCAAAACTTTATTAGAATGAAGCTCTGAATGTTGGTCCGCGCTGCGTCAGCCGTCTCCAGTCTCAACGCGATTCATAGCATCGCAGGTCGACACAGCATGGCAACATGCTCGGCGCGCCGACGTGGCAACGCTGCGTCGAGATCGCTCACGCGACGCGGACGAGCATTCAGAGCTTCATTCTAATAAAGTTTTCACTATCTATAACAGTACGGATCAAAATAAAATAAATTCTCATTAAAGATCTAAGATTGGCCGAACATTTTCGTTTTTTATTCATGCTGATTGGATAATTAGTTCGTGAGAACGAAAATCGCAAATCTAGTCATTTTCCAAGCTCTGACATTTTCTATCTCCAAAATTATTGATTTTATCAAAAAAGTCTGAGAGACAAAAAATGTTCACTTTGATTCAATTTAGCGTACAGAATTTTTGTTCAAAGTTTAGATTTTTTAAACGTTAAATTGTAACTTTGACCACAACAAATGAATGAAATTTTTTTTCATTGATTGAAATTTTACAGATCTGATTATGCTGAAATGTATTTATAAGTTTGAAAAATCTATTATCTAATTTGCTAACGACAATGAATCCAGATGTTACTCATACGCTATAATACATGGCTTTGTCTTCATAGTCAAAAATTGTCATAAACCTCCAATCGGTCAAAATATGTCAACAGGTGTGACAATGTAGTCAAGTTTAAAAAATTTGTAAATAAGATAAAGGAAGGTCAATATAAATGTCAAAATTAATTTCGTTGACCGATTGGAGATTTATGACAATTTTTGACTATGAAGACAAAACCATGTTACATACGCCAAACGGCCGCGAGTCCGCGAGATTGCCGAGAAAGCTTTCAGTGCCGCGCACTTGAAAACAAGCGACTAGAGACCCTCTAATCAGAGTCGCAAAATAACGTCAACAAGGTTAGGTCGGTGATACCATTTTTCAGCAAAAACCGGAAGTAGCGATTATAGTACATTGTGTAACAGTGGGAGAAAATTGTTTATTGTGGGGACGGGCGCGACGGCACGAGCGAAGCGAGTGCGTACGCGCGCACGTGTCGACCTATAAACAAATATGCCCCCACTGTTACACATAGAATTTTTCTTTGTGTAGGGCACATTACGTGCACGCGTGAAGAAAAATATAATACCACTGCACGTACGAGCTCCATCGCAGTTGCAATGAAAAGACTATGAATGTGATACATTAACACCTAATACATGTGAATCTAAATACAGTTATCAGAAAGAAATTACATTATTATATTTTTTATATTAATACTGTATTTCATAAAATTATATTTTCTAAAATGACTGGTCGTTCTGCGCCAGACTGCAATAATTCTGCAATAAAGGGTTATATTATGAAAGTTTCCTCGTAATCCTGAAAAAAGAGCAAAATGCGCAGCGAATGTAGGTCGACTTAAATTTGATGCCATGACTATTTCCGGTTTTTGCTGAAAAATGTCAGCACCAATCAAAATTGGAAACGTTATTTCGCGACTCTGA
>NW_017280301.1:31296-32384 GCF_001594065.2 Cyphomyrmex costatus
GATCAGAGCGGAGAGCCTGCTCGCTATTCCCCCCCCCACTCCTTTGCTCCCCGCGCCGAATTCGCTTGTCGCGCTGGCGACCAAAGATGCTTTCTCGGCGATTTCGGTCGCTCGGCGAATATCAGTATAAGGGACAAAAATACATTCTCGATAACACATAACTTTTAATAAATTTTATCAATGACATAATCCTACCATTCATCTACATTAGCATAAATTATGTCAAAATGCAATGGTTTACGAGATATTAATTGTTTTCGATTTTCCGTGTACGTCATGTACCCCATTCGTAGACGTCATGTTCGAGAACGCAGCGTAGTCTCGAGCGTAAGGTGCAAGGTGTGGTGCTGTAGATCCCGTGTTCAAATCTGTCATTTTTTTTCTCTTTTCTTGCCATAATTTTTTTGAAAATAAGTAAAGTCATTATTTATCTGCCTAATATATAATTTTCAAAAAAATATGGCAAAAAAAGAAAAAAAAATGACAGATTTGAACACGGGATCTACAGCACCACAACCTCGCATCTTACGCTCGAGACCACGCTGCGTTCTCGAACATGACGTTTGCGAATGGGGTACATGACGTACACGGAAAATCGAAAACAATTAATATCTCGTAAACCATTGCATTTTAACATAATTTATGCTAATGTAGATGAATGGCAGGATTATGTCATTGATAAAATTTATCAAAAGTTATGTGTTATCGAGAATGTATTTTTGTCCCTTATACTGATATTCGCCGAGCGACCGAAATCGCCGAGAAAGCATCTTTGGTCGCCAGCGCGACAAGCGAATTCGGCGCAGGGAGCGAAGGAGTGGGGGGATAGCGAGCAGGCTCTGGCTCCGGTCGCTTGTTTTCAAGTGCGCTGCACTGAAAGCTTTCTCGGCAATCTCGCGGACTCGCGGCCGTACATCAGCAAAAAGAGGAAATAGATGTCACAGATAACACATAACTTTTAATAAATTTTATCAATAACATAATCCTCCCATTAATTCACATAAGCATAAATTAATTACTGATAATAAATACATTATAAACGTGGAAATGGCATTGTAAGAGTCAAACGAAAAGAAAATTAACAACAA
>NW_017280302.1:0-1336 GCF_001594065.2 Cyphomyrmex costatus
CAGACTTACAACGCAACTCTAAACAACTACCACGATAATATCACTTTTTGTTAGATTGACACATAATCTAACAAATTTCGATGCCATAGCATCTTATTAGATATTAATAATATGTTAAAAGACATATATTAAAATTTAATGTTAAAGTAATGATAATTTAAACTCTGCGAAAAATAAGTTTACGAAGAATATCACAAGTTGGCGTTTCGTCCCGGTTTCCATTACTGGACTCAAAGTAAATTAAGCATGAGTCCATACATTACGTACATACATTTGTCTATCTGGGAATATTCCAACAAAAAAAAATTTTTAATTTAATTTTTTAATTCCTTTTTAATTATTTGTATTATGTACATATATCATCTTTCTTATCATGTAATTAATAATAATAACACATTGAACATATATATGTTTCTGAAAATGCATATCGGGATATCGACGGGATTTGAACCTAAGATCTCTGGGTGGGAACCTAATACGCTAACGCTGAGCTATAATCGCACGCTTGTTTGAACACTTTGGTATTAGACTGTCATTCGTCTTGATCATATAATGGTTCGAATACCGTCGATATCTCATCATATTATGTGTTTTCAGGAATATTGTATATCCAATGGATTGTAATTATAATAAGAAAGTGTAATATGAGAATATAATATATGTAAATAAATATAAGTTAATTATTTGTGTACACAGAAATAATTAAAAAAGTAAGAACTGTATTCTGAAAGTGATATAAAAGGTACCTGAGCCAAATAAGGCTCATTCACAGATTTCTATATAATATCTAGTTCGCTACCTCCACAAAATAAGGTGAAGCCAACTTGATAAGGGAGGGGATAACGGTCATCTTTACCCGGTCATGACTAAACTACAGCATGCTATACCTTAATCTTATAATCGAGCTGAATTCCTCTAATCAAAGCAAAGTGTACGCATAGACTGGAATCAGAATACATATTGAAGATTGAGATTAAAGATTGAAATTTGGCCAATCAAAATAATAGGAACTAAAATTCCTTTATTCTCATTGATCAAATTTCGCAATTTTCAATGCATCAAAATCGATATCAGTTTACCTAAACTTTACAGAATATTTATCTTACTTTATGCGTAAAATAAAGATAAGTTTACAAATCATTTAAGTTTACTATGACATCATATAAGAATTACGGCCGGTAGTCATAGTCGATTCTTATTTCAAGATTGCCTTAAGTAATGTCTTAAGATGATAAAGCGGCCCTCTGATTGATTCGTAAAGCCCATGGCACATAGAAAAATGTAAGGCCGTAAACGTAATCAGTAAGCGAATTGACCAATCACAGTTGAGAACGTA
>NW_017280302.1:9911-13183 GCF_001594065.2 Cyphomyrmex costatus
AATTATTTGGCAAAGTTTGTTTCCGAGAATCAAAAAGATTGGGATCGTTGGATTCCAATGTTCTTATTAGCGTACAGAACGTCTAGACATGAGACTACTGGTGTAACGCCAGCGGAACTATACTTCGCTCGAGATCTTAGGCTCCCTGTGGATTTACTTCGAGAAAATCCTCCTGAAATTGGCATAGGGCAAACATCAGATGATTATTTAGGAAAGACTAGAGAGAAATTGCGGGAAATTCAAGATCAAGTTAGGAAGCGTTTGGATATTAAGTCTTCTCGTACTAAAACATGGTACGATCAAAAAGTTAGGCAAATTCATTTTGGAATAGACCAGAAAATCTGGTTGTACAATCCCCGAAGAAAGAAGGGAAGGGCTCCTAAATTGCAAAGCAGCTGGGAGGGTCCCTATGTCATAATTAAAAAACTTAGTGATGTCGTATTTTGTATTCGCAAGTCGAACAAGGGTAAAAATAAAATTGTGCACGCGGACAGATTAGCACCTTATTTTGAAAGATAATTCGTGTAGAGCCCGGTAGCCCTGGTAACGTTACGTCTTTATAAGAATTGTTGCTTGTTGAGAATTTTTAATTTCAGAATGCAGAGGGACGAGCGATACGGCGAGAGGGTTCGAGGAATTCGAATTCGTCGAGGGATACAAGTTTTTTTTTTAAGAAGGCTGCCTCGCCCGTCGTTTCTGAGTCGCAGTTTTTCGGCGGGACGTAGGGCGAATGCCGAGGCGGGGAATGAGGGTAGAGGTACTGCGACCGAGACAATCATAAATTTCCCTCCCTCTTTCCGAAGAAAACAAGAACCAAGAGCGCAAGGCCTCAAGAGAAGAGGCAAGAGGAGCCTGGAGTTTCCCTTTGGAAAATGGGGGGATGCCCGAGCGGGTTCCGTACTTTGGAGGATTAGCTACCCTCTGGAGGGAACTGAAGAGGGGTCCTGCCCAAAAGGGAAGAAGACTCGGGTAGCCTTGAGAGACCCAAGAGGGCCAGAGCTCCGGAAAACTGAGGCAGCAGCGCAGTAGGGAGCAGGTGAACTGGTCGGGTACTCGAAAATCTTTTTGAAGGCCGACGTTCTTCGAGGTTCACGATTGTCGGGACGACAATCTAGAAGAAGGGGGGCAGTGTTGCGCCCGTATCCTCTCGACACCCGGTTAGCGCTGGAATTCGTCGTCCCTGCAGGAAGAAGATCGCGTTGCCGAGCAACGCGATCGTGGTTGTTTAACGAGATTGGTATGAGAGCTGTCGTCGCGCTCGGACGTGGCTTCTCATCGCGCTTTTATAAACGCTTCGCTACATTGTGTTCTTTGTCGTTCTGTGTTCACTGAATAAAACCTTCTTGTTCCTCCTACATCACGAGTTCTCCTTATTTCCTCGCGAACGCGCGCGAGCATCACGTCGAACGCGGACGTCGGAGGCGTAACAATATGTATGTTCAATTTGAATTTGCATCTTGAATAATCTATCAGTTCCTTTTCGTGGTACATATTCAACATAGAAAATATTCGTTATACGTACGTTCAATTTGAACTGGCAGATTTAGTAATATATCAGTTACTTTTCGTGGTAATATATTATATATATTAGACATTATCATTTAAAGTATTAAAGGTTTAAATTATTCGATTACATTATTAGATAATCATTTTAATTTAGAATGGTACAAATTTTTGGGGTCAATTTTCAAAGGATGATATTCATTGGGTTTTTTATTTTGTGATTAGGTAGTCGTTTTAATTTTGAGAGGTTCAATTTTTGTAGTTTTCATTTACTTTTCGTGGTACATAACATAGAAAATAACATAATGTATGTTCACTTTGAACTGGCACATTTAGTAATATATCAGTTACTTTTCGTGGTCATATATTATATTAGATAATATCATTTAAAGTATTAAAGTTTAAATTATTATGTTACATTATTAGATAATCATTTTAATTTAGAAAAGTTCAAATTTTTGGGGATAATTTTCAAAGGTTGAAATTTATTGGGTTTTCTATTTTGTGGTTAGGTAATCGTTTTAATTTAGGAAGGATCAAATTTTTGCGGTTAGTTTTCAAAGGTTTAAATTTGTTGGGTTTTTTAATTTGCAAGGATCTATTTTTGAACATGGCTTGACCTTTTCATTTTAATGATATGTTAGGATTAATAATATATCAGTTACTTTTCGTGGTTGATATATTATTATTAGATAATCATTTAAAAGAAAAAAAAAAATGCCTAATCGAGTCTTGTACACAGGATGTTAATGTGTGTTGATACGATTTATTGAAAATATACAATTTTTCTTACGTTTCGATCCTCGGTTTGGATCCTTATCAAAGAACTTCTAACATAGAATACACATTGTGCTACCTAGAACACTTTATATTAAAATGTACCACGAAAAGTAAATGATAGATTATTCAAGATGCAAATTCAAAATGAACATACCTACATATAAGTAAAACAGATTACAATAAAAATATTACAGTGTTCTAGAAAATAACTGCAACATACACAAAGTATATTTTCTATGTTGAATATGTACCACGAAAAGTAACTAATAGATCATTCAACGTACAAATTCAAAATGAACATACATATATATAAGTAAAACATATTACAATTTGCATATCACAGTTTTCTAAAAAATTTCCGCAATATGTTATCAGCCAAAAGTTGCATTTTCCTCCTCACCGCTCCGCGTGCAGTCAAAATGTCCCATGACAGTCGAATGGCATTGTTTTTTTCCGTGATGCGATGTGATGAGGGGGACAGCGAAAGCTACACATAAACAACGCGTGCAATCCAAATGCCCCATTACAGTCGAATGGTATTGTTCTGCGCTCGGTGCGGTGAGGTGAGGGGAACAGCGAAAGCTAGACGAAGGCGATTCGAAAATCAGCTGAAAGTTGCATTTGCCCAACCCTCCCCACCTCATCTCACCGCGTGCAGTCCAAATGCTCCACGATAATCGAATGTCATTGTTCTACGCGCGGAGCGGTGAGGTGAGGGGATAACAAAAGCGAGGCGGAGGCGTATTAATTAACGTGCCGACTTCAGACAACATATTTTTATTTATTGTGATATCGTAATTATATCTTCGGTGCACGTTATTACATTATCATATTAATTAAACGATTCGTGCTGTTCAAATCACATTTCAAAGCGATAAAATACTAATTGGTTAGATTTCACTCTGTTTTAAATAATTTAAAGTCAAATTACTATAGCCTATAAAAAACTATTTAAAAAATGAAGGACTGAGTACCAGTTATGTAATTAA
>NW_017280302.1:13945-18497 GCF_001594065.2 Cyphomyrmex costatus
GAGGGATGGCGGGAATGGGTGGTGGGGGAAGGAGGAGGGACAGGTGGAGGAGGTCCGGTGGGCCGAAGATGGTGTTTCTGCGAGTGAAAGGTGAGAGAGGATGTTGAAAAGTTTAAATGGCGGTTTGAAAAATTTTGAATGTGGACAGAGAAGGAGAAGAAGAAGGAGACGTTTCTTAATTTTTCATTAAAAACACCATTTTTTGACCGCTTATATCTCCAGAACGGCTTGACCGATTTAAAATTTTTTTGGCTCAAATTACTCGTGGTGATGTCGCATTTCAGGATATATAACGTTTGATTCAAAATTTTTTATATTTTAACAGTTATGCACCTCCCAAAAATGGACTTTGATGGCTCGGGATAAGAAACTTGTAGCGTCTCACAGTTTTTGAACATGGCCGGAGACGCTACCGCGTCTCCTGATAAAAAACTATTATAGTTTGATCTCTCACCTAGAATAATATATTTGATTCAAGATTTTATAGTGTAAGTTAAGTTTTCAATCACGTATATTTTCATAAGTATACGTTTACAAATTATTATTCTAATTAATAATTAATATCGTGATTGTTCTGATAATCAAATACGCTAATAAACGTAATAAGTGTTTTGGTATAATGTTATTAAGAAATTAACAGAACAATCGTTCCTCACAATATTAATTATGAATTAGAATAATATTTTAAAAATGTATACTTATGAAGATACACGTGATTGAAAACTGTAACTCACACACATGTGCTTCAAAATCTTGAATCAAATTTCTAGGTGAGAGATCGAAATAACAGCTTCTTGTATTTCAAAAATGAATCACAAAAGATGAGTATTAATTTCAAAAGAATTCTTATGTGCTCCGCAATCTTGAATCAATTATAGTGTTCTAGGTGAGAGATCCAAATAACAGTTTTTTATATTTCAAAACTGAATCACAAAAGATCAGTATTAATTTTAATAGAATCCTTATATCAAATTATCTATTTTAACGTAATACATTTTGTTATTGGAAGATAATGAAATAGAAATTAATATATATATAAAAAATCTTGGCATACATAATGAGGTATTCAAGTACATGTTCTAGTTAGATTTATTGTTAGTCAAATCAGATATAAGTTCGGAACTGTTGGGGATTACTGAAAAAGAAGATAAGGGAAATGTTATCTTTTTTGCCTTATTATTTTCTTAAATCTAATGGCACGTATCATTTGTACGCCAAGTTAAATTCTACCCTTCTTTCTCTCCTCCCTTCCCCACTACTCATCTTTTTCACTTTATTTCACTATCTTGTCGTGTAATATGGATTTTTCCCATAAAATATATCGTTTAATTAACTAGTCTTTAAAAATTCTATCTCTAAAGATCTAAGAGGTACCATTCTTACACTTATTTAATTCTAATGTATCATTTGTATGTACATATAAACTTACCTTTTTAAAAAAAAAGGTAGAAAAAAGCGCTAAGAGTGGGTGCTGCTGTTCAGAAAACCATTTGGGCCAGTTTCACCATCGTCAATTACTTAATCGACTGTGAAACTGATCAATCACATTTGCTGTTTAGTAGAACCATCTTTAAAAACCTAGGTGATATTATCCTTATTTACTTAATTCTAATAACATGTATCATTTGTGTAAAAGATTTGATATCAATAGTAGGCGCCAAGTTAAATTCTAATCTTTAAAAACCAATGTGGTATTATCCTTATTATTTAATTAAATCAACGACATGTATCATTTGTATAAAAGATTTGATATCAATAGTCGGCGCCAAGTTTTTCTACCTTAATGTAAAACCCATGTGGTGTACTATCTTTATCTTCATACAATGAAACCTAAGTATATGCTTTTTGTATTTTTATTAGAAGATCTTCCTATTCGAAACCAAGTGATTTAATTCTTCTTTAAAAAAATTATATCACAATTAATTTAAAAATAATGAAAAAAATTTATTTAAATAAAAAAATTTTTTATGTAAAAACACTTTGCGCTGCTTGAGCGAATAAGAAAAACAATGAAAACTATGTAAAAGCTATAATATTTAATACAAATATATGTAAAGGTAATGATAATTTAAAAATTATAGTAAACATATTCTAAATGCTACATTTAATAAATATACAGCTTACTTTTCTCTTTTATGTATTTTACTCGCATATACTGTACGCGAATATATATACAGACTGCATACTTTAACACTCGTAGTTTCTAATCTCTTTTATACAAAATGTTACATCCATGTATAATTTTATTATGACATTATTATGTTGGGATTGAGATACAATTCACTCGCACATACATATACACACTAAATACTTTAATTCTCGTGAAAATGTTTCTTATCTTTGTTATTGTATTTTATTACACCGAGATCGAGAACTAGCAGCGCGAAGTGTTTTTACATAAAAAATTTTTTTATTTAAATAAATTTTTTCATTGTTTTTATATTAATTGTGATATAATTTTTTTAAAGAAGAATTAAATCACTTGGTTTCGAATAGGAAGATCTTCTAATAAGAATACAAAGGCATATACTTAGGTTTCATTGTATGAAGATAAAGATAGTACACCACATGAGTTTTACTTTTTAATTTAGTAGAATTTAAATAATAATACTATATGGGTTCTTAAATATTAAAGGTACCATTTGTGTTTTACTTTTTAATTTGGTAAAATTTAACTTGGCGCCGACTGTTGATATCAAATCTTGTATACAAATGATAAATATCATTAAAATTAAGTAAGTAATAAGGTAGAAAAACTTGGCGCCGACTATTGATATCAAATCTTTTATACAAATGATACATGTCATTGATTTAATCAAATAATAAGGATAATACCACGTTGGTTTTTAAAGATTAGAATTTAACTTGGCGCCTACTATTGATATCAAATCTTTTATACAAATGATACATGTCATTAGAATTAAGTAAATAAGGATAATATCACGTAGGTTTTTAAAGATTAGAAACTACGAGAGATAAAGTATGCAGTCTGTATGTATATTCGCGTACAGTATATTAGAGTGAGAAATACATAAAAAAAGAAAAGTAAGCTGTATATTTATTAATTAAATGTAGCATTTAGAATATGTTTACTATAATTTTTAAATTATTATTACCTTTACACATATTTGTATTAATTATTATTGCTTTTAGATAGTTTTCATTGTTTTTCTTATTGGCTCTAGCAGCGCGAAGTGTTTTTACATAAAAAATTTGGTATTTAAATAAATTTTTTTCATTTTGTTTTTAAATTAATTGTGATATAATTTTTTTAAAGAAGAATTTATTCACTTGGTTTCGAATAGGAAGAGATAAAATTAAAGTTGAAGGACTCTTTATATGAAAATAATAATTAAAACGGGGTGAAGGACAATAAGAGTCAATTCGTAAGTAAACAAAAAAGCGATTATAACATTAAAAATATAATATGAACTTTAAAGAAAAAGATTACAATAAAATACTTAGTCGCTTTTGACACAATTAAAAATTAGAATATCGGTCAATATATAATAATATAAAAAATCGCTCGATGTAAAATGTCGTAACAAGTTTCGACTCTTGGTTTGAGTCCTCTTCAGACGTTCAACAAAAAATTCCTTATTCCAATATAATTAAGACAACACATTTCTCACTGACTCCTCGATTTCTCTCTTCGTTACACAACATTGGCAATACAAGATGGCAAAGTCGTATATTGAAACAATGTATCTGTAACTTGGTATGAGAACAAAATAAAAAAATGTGAAAATAATGAAATTAAAAAAAAATGTCTAACTCACCAACGAAAACGATTTGTCAGTTTACAATACGAAAGTTAAATAAAATAAAGGAAGTCATAGAGTAAAATGAACATAAAAGTAATAACACAAAACATTTTCACAAAGCTTATTGTATAAAATATGTAAAGTAAAACGAATGCAAAGATTAAGTGTACTAAATCGTTTAACTGTCTTGCAAATACTGTGATATAACAACAAAAACTAAGCAGTGTGTCGATTATCGATAACAAAAGATCAAACCTTATTTACAATGGGAATATATGAATCGTGAAGACCTTCAGTGTCCGTTTGTAATTAAGACTATTTTTTTGCTCTTTAATGTTTAGCATCTCACAAGGGGATCCTCAGGGGAGGTGTTTTTTAAAAAAATTAATACTTCGCCAAAATGTTGTACATGGCACACCATTATATGTGGCAAAGCAGCACGATGCACTTCTCAAGCGTTTTCGAGAAAAACGCGTTAGAAATTTTCCGTATAATGCACTCTCAATGGTAGCGCGCTAGGATACAATTTCACTTTAACCGTGTTTAAGTCCCTGAATCTATTTTCTTTTGCATTTTTTTACTTTCTACAGTATATTATGTTATAAAAAATTTAATTAAATATTATTTTTTCTTATTGTTAATTTCTATAAACTTTTACAAATTATTACACATTTTATATTTTTTCATTATTATATTATATTATATAAGTTGTTACAATAAATCGCTCTACTTATAATAAAAACCAATTAAATGTTATAAATATTTAATACGTGTAAAAAACGTTTTGC
>NW_017280302.1:18647-21464 GCF_001594065.2 Cyphomyrmex costatus
ATTATTCGCTTTCTATAATTAGGTTCTTCATCTAAAATTTTAACATCTTCCCATTGAAAGTCATGATCATATTGCAATCTGTGATCCGTAATAACCGAACGGTTAGAAGTATTATGTCTAATATGGCTACGGTGTTCATTAATTCTGGTTTTCAGCTGCCTTCCAGTCTGTCCTACATAAGACGCATCACAATCATCACATTGGATTCTATACACCACATTACTCTTGGATGTGTGCGACAGACTATCCTTCTGTACCTTAATGTATTTACCCATCTTATTAGGACTATGGAAAGAAACTTTAATTTCATCGTTGTTAAAACGTTTGAATTTTTCAGTATAAAAAGGTATGTAAGGTACCGTAAGCCAAGAAACAGCTTTTTTATTCTCCAATTCATTAGCCTTTTCAACATGAGAAATTTGTCTATTTCTTTGCAAAAGTTTTATTCGTTGGTTGATTGTGTCAAAAATAAATGAGAGTGGGTAGTCATTATCAAGTAAAATATTAATTATAAGTATTAAATTCTTTTCATGGAATACTACGTCTGAAAGTAAAAAAGCTGTTAAAATAATTAGATTAAATTATTCTATTTTATTTTGCATTTGAATAAGCTCATTTATATTTATTTTTGCTTTAGTTCTGTTTATTATTATTTGTTTTAAAATATCGCAATTAATGAGAATCAGCCACAATGATTTGCCACACACGTGAGGCCATCTATGTTATTTGTCTAATTTTAGCACTTAATTTTTGTTCTTTATTGTACTCACTTTCCCTTTACCTTTTGAACGTGTAGGTTTCATGACCTTCTTCTTGCATAATAAAGATAACCGATTAAAGTAAGCACAAAATTTGTTCTTTGATTTACGCGCCTGCTAACAAAAGCTCTATCAATCAACGAATAAATTATGCCTCTTTTTTGAGAAATTGGATGGTTAGACAGAAAATTAAGAAATCTGCCTGAGAATGTGGGTTTACGGTACCAATCAAACCTAAATCTGTTATTAATTATTGTTATTGTGGTGTCTAGAAATTCCAATTTATCATCTCTAATTTCATAGGAATTGGAAGATCTTTTAATAAGTAATATAATGAAATAAGGGCAATGAGCCAATTTTCATTAAAATCTTTAAATCAATCTAATATATTGCGAAGAATATCACGTAATTATGGCGTTTCGTCTCAACTTCCACTACTGGACTTATCAGTAAGGCATTGTAGTGGAAGCCTACCTTAGACGCCTGTTTTAGTTATTAAATCGAGATTCTATATATACAGATATACGCGTATCAAAGCACTTGCGAGAATCTTAGCGAATATCTATAGACCTCTGATGACGGGTCGACGTAGTAATATTCTTCGCAATATATTATTCAAAGTAATATATGATATGCATTCCCTTCCCACCCCCTCCCAACTTGCGCGCCAAGCAATCGTCGGTCTTGAAACGCAACTCTATCTGAAAATTCCCCCCAAATTGCGCGCCGAATTATTATCTTCGGTCTTGAAACGCAACTCTAAACTGAAATAACGTCCCCTTAATTTACTTTTCTTTTAATAAGAATACAAAGGCATATACTTAGGTTTCATTGTATGAAGATAAAGATAGTATCACATGGGTTTTACTTTTTAATTTGGTAGAATTTAACTTGGCGCCGACTGTTGATATCAAATCTTGTATCCAAATGATAAATGTCATTAAAATTAAATAAGTAATAAGGTAGAGTAACTTGGCGCCGACTATTGACATCAAATCTGTTATACAAATGATACATGTAATTAATTTAAGTAAATAATAAGGATAATACCACGTAGGTTTTTAAAGATTAGAATTTAACTTGGCGCCGACTATTGATATCAAATCTTTTATACAAATGATACATGTCATTAGAATTAAGTAAATAAGGATAATATCACGTAGGTTTTTAAAGATGGTTCTACTAAATAGCAAATGTGATTGGTCAGTTTCACAGTCGATAGCGCTAACAGAAATATAGCAAAAGTAGAGCAAACCTGAGTCATAATACACTAGCAAAAATTCTGTAAAAATTCATCAAACGTTACCGAAATAAAGCAAGCAGAATTCGAGCATTACATGCTGATAAATTAAATTAACAAAAAATAGATGAAAACTTGATATAAAACATGACTACATGTTAAATCAGCAAAATGTTGTTAAAAATCTGGCACACTTATTGTCATATTATGACAGCAAAAAGGCGGCAAAAACACTGCACGATCTGGCATAATTAAGTGCTGACAGCAAAAATGAAGTAAAAATCGAGCACAGCCTGCCCTCACGCCGTGACGGCAGGCTGTCAATACTTGATTATGTCAGATCATGTTGTATTTTTACCACGTGTTCGCTGTCACGATGTGATAGCAAATAATGATTGACTTTTGTTGTTTATTTCTATCGTTGTGTTAAATTGGCAGGATAAGCTGTTAGAAACTAAGCTTAATGAGGAAGCAGCAGCTTGATATCTGCTGCACGTTATGATCAAGTTTGCTGGCATACTGCTAGCATTTTGCTATCTGGGAATAAGAAAGAAAGCCTTTAGCAGTCTAGCTGGATCTTAAGTGCTTGTATAATTCCGTGCGAATTTATATACTACGTATGTAGTCTTTTAAATACGAACAATTTTTATTAACTCCAAAGATTCAGCTAGACAGTTAAAGGGTTTGTTTCTTATTGGTTGAGTTTTTCACATGTACGGTTTATGAGAGATTGAATATTTAATAAAATATACATACTCGAGTCTTGAAAACAAGATGTTAATGTTTATTATATTGTGTGAAATTTATATACTGCGTATG
>NW_017280303.1:0-37824 GCF_001594065.2 Cyphomyrmex costatus
GTTTCTTGATATTTTAGAAACTGGCTCGTACCAGTTTTGGCACTTTTTATTTGAAAACGGCTATCAGTGAAGTGGTTAAAAAATATATCATGGCGCTGCGAGTAAAATATTTATAAATACTTTGATGAAAAAAATTAGGTATATTGGGCGCGCGTGAGAATCCTTAAATTGAAATGAGCAGCGTATCTTCGTTTTGTTTGCTACCAGGTGTCTAATTGGTTCGGAAATAAGAGGATACGCTATAAGAAGAACATCGGTAAAGCGCAAGAGGAAGCGAATCTGTACGCAGCTAAGAAGGCAGCTGGTAAGTTCCGACTTCGCTAAGCGGGTGTCCCTTCACGACTTTATTTTATTCAAAACATGAAGAAAATTTTGTAATAGTAGATAACTGATAAAATGTTCATGTATGAATATCTCCACGATTGAAAAGCAACATTTGGTTATTAACGAAAGTCAGAAATAATTTTATTTTATGAATGGCTACCATTATTTTTATATTTCGATGCTCTCCCGGGCTTATTGCTCTTTTGATTACATCATCGAACTTTATTGAGGAAAAGCGAATTAAAAGCGAGAAATGTAAATTGTTTTCCTGTAAATTGAAGTAATTAACAGACAAATTGTGGTACATACTTTTTCTCATATTTTTTAAGCGTTAAGTTAAGAATCGAGAGGAAGTCTCATTACTGTAAATCATTAGACGACTGAGTTACTGCCTATTGTTCGGCGTGGTAGTAACTAACATTATTATTGCAACCATTGATGAATCGCCGACGAAGAATAAATCTAGCGATTGTTTTCTTCGGCACGTTATGCTTAGAAGAAACACATCTTTGTGACTAAAAAATAATTTTATTTTTAAAAAGGAATTTAAAAAAATTTCTTGCTTTCAAAAATTGCAAAGCATGTATAGAGCTATGAAATTTTTGTTTTATCTTTTGGAATAGACTTTTTCGCACTATCTATTTTTGTCTTTCATCACCAGCCTCGAAGGCGATCTTCTCTCATGTTCTCGTAAAAATTGCAAGAAAAATTCTCGATCCCATTCCGAAATTCCACGAATTCGTGGCTCTCACCCTGGTCGCAATTACGCGCGCTTCGCTTAACTACCGAGGCATCTCACTTTATTTCGGACGCGTGAGATATTTTTAACTCACCAATTATACGAGAGAGAGAGAGAGAGAGAGAGAGAGAGAGAGAGAGAGAGAGAGAGAGAGAGAAGAGAGAGAGAGAGAGAGAGAAGGGGAGAACACGAGTCAGATGGTGAGACGCCTGGGGTACGATGGAAATTCCGAGCTTCTCGCATTTCTTTCAGCACTCTCTGCGTTTGTCTTTCCTCGTCCACGTTTGCGATGAAACGACCCGCGGTCCTCTCGTAATTAAAGAAACGGAATTCTAACGACCCGCTACCCAAACTGCTGCGAAACAACGCTCGTCTCGAATGGCGCGAAGGTTTTACAAGCGCAGAATACTCTACTGCAGAAGCCGGGTACGGTTTATACAAATCTGAAGCAAATTATGAGAAAGCTCGAATATTTTTGGAGAAAAAAAAAAAGACGAATTACTATCGCATTTACATTTAAGAGCAATGATAAATTATACAAGTGTAGATAGCCTCTTTATATCGTTCTATAATGTCTTCGTAATAATTAGACTGCGATATTACATTTTTGAGAGGCAAAAAGAGAGAGAGAGCATAAGCTCGCGAGACACGAGAGAAAAAATCGCTGTGGCTTAAAAAGAATTTAAATAAATCGCACCCTCGAATTTTGTATGCACCGCGATTGTTTCTACAGCAGCTTTTGCAGGAGCATCGCCGTACAGCATGGGCGGTGCCAGCCAGGGCACCCCGACGCCGATGATGTCGCCGGCGCCGCCTGGAGGACCACAGGACATGGCCGGATACAGCATGGGAATAAACGGCAGTGACTACGGTTCGCAGCCGTACAACGACGGCTCCATGGGATACGACCCCATGCATCAGGTAAAATTTACGTAGTCTCTCAGAACGCTCACTGTTGCGCGGTGTTTCCTCATTAGCCGGTTCTGGTAGTCAATGTCGCTCGCTTTTTGAAATACGCATTCACATTTACTAAGCATGAGCTTATATCCTAGAATGATATGCACACTCTGTGGGATTACGCTGTGGCTCGGAAACGCACCGCCTCTGAAAAAATAACCAAGAGCACTGAATGTGATGAATTTCCGAGGGTGAAGAAAGGAAATATAACCCAATTGAATTTTCGTATACTTTGATCGATACTTTTATTGTGACGAAAACTTAATTTCATGTGATTAAGTTTATAAATTTTATCATATATCTGGCAAAATATCACAACCAAGTGTTTTCCTCCGATTTTAATAAGCTTTGGATGTTAAAATATAGGCGAAAAAGAGATATATTTGTTTTAAAAACGTGCATTTTTTTCCTTTTCGAATGAGTATAACCCATTTTATAAATAAATTTTTTTATTGATAAAAATATTTATAAAAAATATAAAATTTAAGATCATATTTTATTAGTGAATTATTAAGTACTTTTAAAACTATTCAACTTTTGTTTAACAATTTAGATGATGTTCACTTAGGATAAAATTGATTTTTTTTCGTAAGGAATTTATTAGTAACAAATATGTATCTCTTATTTTTATTTATATTTTAATATATTATTAAAATTGCAGGGAGACATTTCATTCTATTTTTCTATAAGACGAAAAATTTCATCAAAAATTTATTTAATGAATAAATTATTGCATGTAATTATTTCACTATGTAATATTTCATTATTTTAAATCCAATTTCGATGATCATGATTTTAAAGTTTAAACCTTAATATATCAAAATTAGAGATTACATTTCTAAAGTCTTCATTATTTTGTATATATTTTTGTTTGTGTACGCCGAAATTTTTATATTTAAAATCATAAAAAAATAAATCTATATTCAATATACGTTTCTTTTTATTTTATTTGATGCTCCTTAAAATTACAGCTCCTAATTAATTTGATTTCCTCAACATACCGTTATTATCGCATATTCTATTATTTAGATGTTCATTTCTCTTTTTTCGTATAAATCATGCGAACATATGAAGTTATTACTGAAATCTGCTGCCTTTGCGCAAATTGCTTCCATGCAGTTCCAAGCCACGGCATTGCATCTCGATGAATGCATGCGCATCTCACCTTTCGCATACTCACACTCACTACAAGAAAGAAAGAGGGAGAGAATGAAAAGAGAGAGAACAAGAACGATATTGGAGAAGAAAGAGAGAGAGAGAGAGAGAGAGAGAAAGAAGAAGAAAGGGTAGCGGTGAAGGAGTCTGCTTGAGCTTCAGGATGATTACGATGCCATATACAGGGAACAGATCCTCTTGTAAAACAACCCGAATGCATAAAGGGATCATTACATAATGCCATATTACATGATTGAATTAAATGCAACTTTTTATTTTATTTTTTTTTTTTTTCAGATTTCCGCGATTTTTCAGATGTGTAAAGGAAATGAGTGTTCCATTCCGTTGTAATTTCCCGGGATTGATGAAGTATTTTCATGTGTATTTGAAACTTAACCGACCTGAAGAACTGAAATTTGCATGTGTACCCCTTTTAGCCCTGTATATGGACGTGTGTGCATGCGAGTGCGTGCGATTGAACGTATACGTGTGTTGCTGGAATATACATACAGTAGACCGGATACGCTATTGCTGGTCCTGTAAAGACAGGCTCGAGGGCGCCGACAGTCGCGGTGCGAAGGGTGTGTTGGATCGGGTAGGGGTGCTAGGGTAGAACCTGCACAGATACACGCGCGTACAACACACGTACGTGTACACAGCTAGCAGCCAATAGCGGCAGGTTTGCTTAGTATGCATTGGAGTTGCTAAGTCACTTTTTAGGCAGGGCTGGCTCTCTCACATATTAATGGAGCTAGTGGATGCACACCGCCTCTTCTAACGAGTCACCCGGCGTTTCCCGTGATGCAACACAACGAAGTGAATTCGGACGATGGAAAATTTGCGGGATTTCTTCGATCACACTCGACAGTCCCTTTATATAAAAGGGGTTCTTTTTATGTCAATCTTTGACAAATACTCTTCGCATTGCTTTTTTCATCGAATGTCGTTAAGAACCTTCGCATAAATTATCCGTTATCTTCTTTCCTCTCCTTCTTCATTAAATTCTTCTTTAACCTTCGTAAATTCGCTAAGACTATTTATAGCCCGGATTTGCTTCCATTGCACTACCTCCCTCTTAGTCGAGCCTAGTAAATCGACGTAAAGATTTTTATAAAATTTTCATTGAGAACCTTAGAGAAATTTCAAGAATTCTAGAGAAAAGAATACTTGGTCTTGCAATTCACAAATTGACACATACATGCTAATTTCCGCTTTGATGTCGGCGCTTGCACGAGGATACGTCTCGTAACGTCTCTAGCGTGGCTCTTCGTTCTTCGAACGTAGTAAATCTCGCTGACATACAATTTCAACGATGTCGCGTGACACGGAGTGACGTTAAATTAAATTTGCGGGTAAACACAGTGAGCGAGAGTATTCGGGAAGCCTGGCAGGGGATTCCTGTAGGAATTTCAAGCCGATGGATCCAATATCTGACATGTCAATACGCGCTGATCACTTGTCGATGTTTCGTTTCGACTACAATTCTATCGCGGGAAAAAAAATTCGTTACATTTGTCCGGTGAATTATTTGTCGAGGAGCTTATGCGCATGTTTTCGATTTACAAGATACCAATATTAAATGATCGTTGAGGAGATCGTAATATGTTTGTGTGGGGCGCTCTATTTTGGAAAACGTGTCAAACTCGATTGGCCATCCTAGGAAAGCCCGGGTGGAAATTAATTTCGTTGCTGATCCGGTTCACCTAGAAATTCTACGCGGATCGCGCGCGGGACGTAAAGGGGTGCCGCAAGGGTTGAAATGAAGCGACTAAAATGCATGCTCGTAACTGCGCTGTTCCGCAGTCACTTCCGGCTTCTGTATAGCTCTCCACTTCTTTATCGATCCGAAACGGAGCCCGTCTTCTCCCGTATCTTCTTGCTGGCGTTAAGTTCCATCAGTTTTATCGTTCGATCAATGCGTTCGATTCAAACCGGTTCGTGAAGAAACACAAAACACGTAGCGAATTTACGGATTAATTTTATTTTTAACTATCTTCACGATCAGCTCGTTTCTTTTAGTTTAACCGATCTAAATGTTTAATCTTAATGTTTTAATGTCTTAAAAGAAGAGCAATATTATATAGTACATTGCGGTTCTTTCGATTAACCATTTGTTACGTGTCGTTTATCAGAAATTATCTTTCAATCTGTTTTAGTGAAATTTCTAATTTTACTCGTGAAAGACAGGCACACAGCGTATCTCAACTTTGCTTTTAGCTGGACGTCATTGCTCCTGAATCCGTTCCGTTGTTCCAATGAGATGGAATTTGCAATTTCTTGTCACACATTGATCTCTACAGGTCTTTCCAGTTTCGACGTTGCATTAAGTTTTGATAGGCAAGTTCGACACGATCAGCTCTAATAACGAAGTTTGCGACAAATCCTCTTCCTTTGACGCTGCAGCTGGCACTAACTACTTTTCCCGTAATCGCATACGTAACAAATGAGCATATTCGCTTTGTACACTCTTACACGAGCACAAAGAGCCTCTCTCACACGCCGGCCGATTGACTCCTCTAACATTTTGCACCGGTCAAGTAATGTAATTCTACACTTGTATATTTCGTCATAACTATCTTTATCACCGCCTCGTTTTGTCTTCGCCGTCCCTCCCGCTCCTTCTTTTAATCTCGTTCTAATCAGCTGTTGGTTGGTACTTCGAATCTAACAAGTAACGCAGTAACAGTAAGGAGCGCGGAACTGTGTTTGTTGCAACGAAGAGTGGAACGCGAATGAAAGCATCGTCCAACGAAGAAGAGAATGCTTTTCCTTCCTAATCCAGCCGCGTTTTCAGATTACCGTCTTTTGCTATTTCCGCAACAACGTGCGTTATTAAAATATCGAGAATGACATTTTGAGACGGCGCATTGTCGCAAGCACAGTTCTGGTACGGTTTCTGCTATACCTACGTTACTGTCACGATCCATTCGGTCGTCTGCTGCGCCGTCTCTTCTACTCTCCATCACCTTGACGATCCGTCTCGGAAGCTGCGAAATCGCGCGAACGGTTCGCGACTCGGAAACGATCCCGGACGACGTGCATTCTTCTCTTATCGTTCGCGAAGAGATTACGTTATGCAAATCTAAACGAGGAATTTTCAACTAGCCGCACAAATCGGATTTAACTTTGGAAATAGAAGATCGCAATCGGACAAATTCTTGTCAGGATCTTAAATTACGATTCGACGCGAGGTCGTTAAAAAAAAAAAAAAAAGATCAGAAACTCTAATCCGACTCAATGACGTTTTTTTCTTGATGCAGATGAAACGAAATTCTTAGAAGGCGACAGAGAGTGAGAGAGAGACCCCGGATCAGACAGCCATGCAAAAGACACGCAATCGAAGCTAAGATTGAGAGCGAAAGAGAGGGAGAGAAAGGATGGGAAAGTGTGAATCGTGCGAGAGACAGAAAGATAGAAGGATGAACGCGAATGGGGGAGAGAAAGGAGGAGAGAATGTAATCACACAGCTGGGGAAAAGTTATAAGACGTGAACGTGAAAATCGGGACTGGTACACTGATCTCGGCCTCTCGTGCTTTTTTTATTGTGTTTCCAGTGATGCGTCAGGCCGGTCTAAAAGTGCTCGCAATCGTGTAGAAAAATTCAAGCGAAACTCTAGCCGCAACCTCTCGACATGAGATAAACGAGAAAGAGAAGAACGAGAGAGAGAGAGAGAGAGAGAGTTAGAGATGACGAGAAGGAGAAAGTGCGAGCGAGAGAAGAAAAAAATAGATAGAAACTGACGAGGACACCGTTTTCCATTGCAACAAGCGCCTAATCTCTTTCCTTATAACTCGGTTTTTAAACAGACAGAGAGGAAGGTCATAGAGGAGAGAGAGAGAGAGAGAGAGGATTTCCCCGAAAGGTTCTAGGAACGAGAGGAATGCTCGGGAAGACGTTGTTGTAGGAGACATTCTCCGGCTCGCGAGGTACCAGTTCCGCTCTGATCTAACTCATCGATAGTGCAATATGTACGCAGGCAGATTCGCGTGTCTACGTGTTCCCCGGGGATATTTCGAAATTTTTACTTGTGCTTCGGCACAAGTATTTCGACGACAACGAGAGATTGTCGCGTGTTTACTGCAGAGGAAGATCCCCACACTCCGTAGATCCGAAAAATAGAATTTATTTTCGAACTAAACTGTGCACGGGGGGAAGGACCGCGTGCGTCGCGACGCACGTTAAAGATGTGAATGCGATAAAGTTGAAACTCGTACAAAGTCCAAGCGCCAGGGAGCGATCGACAACAACCTTTGGATGACTCGGCAAAATTTGCTGAATGTTGCGAACGACGTTGCGAAGAATAGAGGTATAGAAATTTCATGAAATTTTTCGGTGTTACGAAGGGAAAAAGTGAAACTTGGCTATCCTGATATCAATAGAGATCTCATTCGATGTCTGAGAATGATAATCTCTTTTATTAACTTCTCTCGTATCGACCTGTCGTCCTGAAGAATACATTGTCGACATTGGAAGAATTGGAGAACGCAACGACGAGTCGAGCCAGACCGAGCTGTTGAACTTGGATCTTTTCGGGTGTCTCCATATCGAATTTCGTACACATCGAGATGACACGCACCGGCTAATGCGGAGGACTTTTCGTCCGTGTGTTTATTATACCCTCCAGAAAGACAGTTTCGCCTTTGAGCTCTTCCCTTAGGATTAGATCTCGCTAAGTGTGCAATAAGATTTTGATATTGGGACTATTCTTTTTTTCTTCCTTTTTTTTTCTTTTAGAGATACGTTAGATAGGCCGTTTGTTATATAGATAGTACAAGTTTTGGTGGCAGCAAGCGATAAGATTGTTAGTCGATCGCGCGGTGAGTGTCTCGAACGGAGGAGCGCGAACCGTCGCTTTCTTCCAGTCGCGCGAGAATTCGGAAAACAGGGCCTGGGAATTATTCGCGCGAAAGACGTTTCCGTTGCCTTCCTCTCCGTTTTCTTATCGGCGTCTGAGAGACCAACATTGGAAGACCAGTGACGTGAATCATACGAATCTATATCCGTTTGTACATAAATATATGACAGCATACACGCACCCTACGCATTGCGCGCGGTTTCATATGTCGCTCTTTACACGGCTTTCGATACTTAATTCTTGGAGACTTACTTAAAGGCAGCTCTTTACACATACATACACAGTTTTCACACGTATAATATGTATATATAGACTGATAGAAGGAAAACAAGGCAACGTTGGAGTGTATCTTATAGTTGGAGAGATACTAGGGCACACAGATAGTGTTTTCGTGACATGCATGGCTGCATGTAGAATTTCAAGACACGAGAGCCTCCGAAGAGAAAAGTTACTGTCGAACTTTGGACGCGATCTTGGAATACGCTTTTACAAGTTGCGGAGAATTAGGAAACTAGTTTGTCAACGCTAATTACGATAATGCTATATTTTCTGAGGCCCACGTGTGTATTGGTTTTACAAGGTAGTACGTGTGTGCGTCTTTGTTCTGATCTGAGAGAAAGAGAGAGAGAGAGAGAGAGAGAGAGAGAGAGAGAGAGAGAGAGAGAGAGATTGGAGTTAGTTATTTGAATGAATAGGCAGAAGATCGAAAGATGGAAAGAAAAAAGCGTGACAGAGGGAGTGAATGAAATCAAAAATTTCATTGTAGCTCGTTTTGCAGAGTTCAAAATTTCGCGTAGACAGTAGAATAGACGCTGGCTCGCGTTGCATTGGCGAGTTCGGAAGGCTATTTCCTGATATCCGAGTAACAAGTTTCGTGAACGAAACTGAGACTAGAATCCTCCTTTCAAGTGATCGCGAGTAATAATGCGAAACAGAGAGATATCGAGCCGCACTGTCAATTCGAGAGTATCAGATCTACTTGAAATTTGTAACTGTGTAAAATGGAGGTGAATATCTGTTTCTCGTAGCCCACACATAGCCGATGCAACGTGATCGAGCTTAAAGAAAGTTCGGCATACTCGCCGAGCGAGTAAACCGAACGTTCTCCTTAGAGAGCGAAGCGCGAAGCGAAGCAAATCTTTTTTTTTTACCGGGTATCGAGGCGAGGCTTAGTGACCAATGACACGCTATTTTGTCGCCATCCTGCAGGGGATAAAGACAGAGGGCTAAAAATCAATTGCAAAACAAAAAACAAACAATCGAAAAACATGACGCAGGGCAAGGCATTGGCTGGGGGGCCAGGCGCGGCGGGATGGATGCAACAGCGCGAGGCGGTGCCCGAATTTCCGCCTCTCCACGATTCAGCGGACTCTGATTCCGACCGGGAAAACGAAAAGCGACCGCGTGTCTAAAGACTCACACATTCGTGCTTTTTTTGTTTCTTCCCTCCTTCCGAGGCGGACACGCGCGACGTGTTAGGCGAGAGAGACTGTGACGAACAATGCGTGCAAAGAGGAGCGAGCGAGCGAGCGAGCGAGCGAGCGATAACTGCAACTGATCACATACAGCATTGCAATCGACAAGACACAACACGACACAACATGGCACACGGTGAAAGAAAACAACGTATACGAAATATAATAATACACGGTCGTTCTGCTGGTGTTCCTAATAAGTAGTGTTCGTTTTCAATCTTCGAGCAACTCTCTTCTCGTTTTGATTCTGTATCAGAAGGAGGAAGGATACGTGCGGAAGTACGCGTGGACCGTCCGAGCTCATCGCAGAAGGCAGGTGGCAAGCTCGGAACTCGGAAGATGGAGCGATTAAGTCGTCTGGCTGTTGTTTGTTATCAACATATGTATACGCGAGCGTACGCTCGGGATCGAAGAGAGAGAGTCGTGAAACGATTAAACGCGTCTCCGTTCACGTATCCTTTGTTATCCGGACCTTGGCCTTATCAAGCAATTTTTCGTGAGAGATCTGCGCTCCGAGGCGCAGAGCGGAGTCAACGAAAAGAAAACAAATACGCGAGCGACAAAGACGTAGGTCGCAGTGTGCTCTCCTTACGGCGCGCGGAAGTTCATTTCTCCGAAGACAATAGGTCGACGTACACGCGTCTAGCTAGGGAGAGACCGTACACAGACCAATCACCTGCTACCAACATTCACAGAAACACGGCGTTTCCAAGCCTCTCTAATTGTAACATTTCATTGTTAAGACCAAAAGTCATCAGAATTATTTTATTGTCGAATAATTATGATATCATCGACACCGAGAATGCTTTTAATTTTTTCTAGTTTTACTTTTTTTAATAAGTTTAATTGACTTTTTTTTTTTTTTTTTTTTTTTTTGGAAACGCTGTACAAAAACATGTCATTTTTCACAACACACGAACACAACCCTTATGTTAATGTCTTGTTCCCCACATGTTAATCTTATTCTTATGTAATGCTGGCGAATGTCTTTTACGTTCGTACATAGTCTGAACCCTGTACCTTTTATTTTCTAGTTCCGCTTTAAAATGCAATCACGATCCTGGCACGTTGCGTACGCCGAGAGGTTCAAACTCCACTGAAAAAATGAGAAACGACTTTCTGTTTCAGGGTACAGTCAGCGTAATGCTACAAACGCTTTGAAGCATTCTTTGATCGATCAATTAGTAAAATTCTTTCTTCCAATTTTGATCAATGAAATGCTTCACAAAGTCTTTGTAGTGACATTGTAACTACACCCTTTGTGATTCGCGAAAAGTTTGTTAAAAGAGTTAAAATCAGGGGCTGGTAATCGGTTCTTATTTCAAGATCGTGATCTAATGAACTTTCCGCAATAAGCACAATAAGTCATTACACAAGCTTTAAGTCTTAAGCCGTAAGAAATTGACTAATCGTGCTCGACTGCGCTTGGTCAATTTCTTACAGCTTAAGACTTAAAAGCTTATAGGTAATGGCTTATTGTAAAAAGCCTATTAAAATGATAATACGGCTTTGCGATGGGCTTATGATATCTTCAGACTGTACTCAAATATAAGAACCGACTATGAACTACCGGCCTAAGAGTCGATTTTTAAACTTGCGTTAATTTTACATTTGTGTCGACCCTAATATGAAAAAGTTCTTAGAATTTACTCTCGAGATACGTTCCCAAGAATCGAAGTTCCAGGAGCACGCATATCACACCATCGTAGAAAACTTGGACGTAGCTCGGAGTTCCGAACCTATTTCTATTCGCTCGATTTCAACAATGCCGGGCCATTGACCAAGGATTGCGATTGCGTTGGAAAATTGATGTGCATGACTGTATTTCCGCAAACGAACCGCTTTTCCCCTTCCACTCTCTTAATTTTTTTTTGTAATTGCGCTACCGAGCACGAGAGTCTCGTTAAATTTGTTTCTCTCCAATTGTCCTTTCGTCTTTATCGATTTTGTCACCCACTACACAATACATGTACACACATATAGAATGTTGAATCCGAAATCGACGGCGAAAAAGGCCTCCAAACAGAGAAGTCGATCGTTCGATTTTCATGACGTCGACGGACAAAAATCCTAAGCGCGGCCGATCAATCGGATTCGACTCGACACGTGATTGCGCCTGTCTACCCTTAGTTGGCCGTACGTACGTAGGTACATATGTATTGTGTATACGTATATATATACATGTGTATAAAAAATATATATATATTATATATACATTCTATACTTTCGTATATCTGTATACCTCGCACGCCACTCCGCGTGCGGCGAGAAAAGAGATCTCCTGTTGTAACGAACCGAGCAGAGGACACCCGAGGATTGCGTTTCGAATGGAAAAAGAAAACAAAAGAAAAGAGAAAGATCGAGCGCGCGCGCGCGTGCACAGTCGCCTGAGAACAAGTCGGTATACTTTTTCCTGGATAAACGAAACAGTTCGCGGATGTATACGTCTGCATCAAGTCGGAATCGTTTGCGAGAACGTTTCCGACGACGAGAGAGAGAGAGGAGATAGATCCCTCTTGCGAATCTTCTCGGACGATCTTTTTTCACGCCACTGTGAATTCGCGCGCGTACACGATGTCGGATGCTGTTTGCTTTCAGGAGCTGTCGCCTTGAAATCCTTAGGAGAAACGCAGGAAGAACGCATACTGACAAACTTAAAAAAAAAAACAAAAAAAGCGAAAGAGAGAATTTGCATGTGTGTATGTGGGAATGCGAGAATGAGCGAAAAAGAGAGAGAGAGAGAGAGAGAGAGAGAAAAAAAAGCGGAAAAGAATACGAGACCGCGTTGTTATCGCGAATAACGCTCGCGCAATCCGATCACCTCACTATCTGTGATCCGAGGCTCGCCTTTGAACGGCGAGTAATACGAACTAAAAATCGATATTAAGCTATTAAGATTACGTAACGCGCTCGTGTCTGGAGGCACTCGTGTTCTCGCGCCTATAAAATCGCCCAAGATTTTCATCCGATTCGCCTTCCTCTCGGACACCGTTTCTCGCCCGCGGCGATACCGAGGCTTTCGACGGACGGAAGAATCGCGAGATATCAACCATATTCGAGATCTACTTGTTGTTTTCCTTTCCTCCGTTTCTTTCGATTTTCCACGTTTTAACGTCGATCGAGAACTCGGCGTCCTCGGAATTGGGATCTCTACCTCGAGAAACGTCATGCGTCTCGCGATCTTACCAGATCGTACCGAATATTTTTAAGCTTTTTACGAAGCGAAAAGCCGCACTTGCGGAGTCAATGCACGCGCAAAATACCCTATAAACGGCCTGTGCGAGAAAGAAAGGGAGGGGGGGTCTGCGATATCCGTTCCGCGATCTGCGATTCTCTCCAACATACTTTACATTGACACGAATGCTTCCAGCCATCGACGACAGTGTTCTCCCCCCCCCCCCAAGCAAAAAAATATATATAGCGGAACGCGGAATGATACATAGCAGACGCATTGAGAGAAGTACATAAAAGTGCGAGAATGAACGAGAGAGTGAGACAGAAGCAATGGTCCTGCGACACAACACTAATGTATACGATTTTTCAACACGAAAATATTATATATTGTAGCTATATATATAGAAGTATATATAAAAGAGGATAGTATATAGGCAACCATAACGGCTAAATGAATCATTGTAATGACGATGGTAATTAGTATGGCGAAGATGATTATTATTATTATTAGTTATGATTAACTAGTTTATTTTTAATTATTATATTGCCATTATTATCATTGATATTATTATTATTACTATTATTATTGGCGGTTCTCGCATTGTGATAATCGCAAACTGTAATTGTATCATTATGATGATAATAAGTATCTATGGGTTTATATTAAAGTTAATCGTCGACTCGAGAAAGAGAAAAGAGAGACGTATGTATTTTTTTTTCCATTCTTCTTTTCTCAAACGATTTTCACACCTTGGAATTTGTTGCCTTCTTTCTTTTCATTTATCGTTCATCGATTTGATATTATCGTAATGAATTGCAGTTGGATCATTTATTGTCTAGCACGTAGGTAAACACGAGAGAGAGAGGGGAAAAAAGGGATCTTTATATCCTATTCATTGTATAAACAAAGCCGAGACGGGGAGTTACGAGTAATCCTCCGAGCGATTAGGTGGTTAAACTCTGTTGTTAAATAATATGTCGCGAGCGAATCGCTCGGCTAAAGATTGGCTGCCGAATGCAATTCTCTTCTCATTCTTTTATCGATTCACTTTCGTCTCTATTTCAATCGAACGGGATGAACGTTTTGCCGATAATATATACAGATTGCTGCGACTCGCGTATGTTTATGATTGCGAGCGAACATTCATAATGATCTTTTTTCCTTCGACCTAAGAATGAGAATTATATAGAGTCTTGCATACGCGTAATGCATGAAAAAATGAACGAATCGAAGTACTTCATTTCTCTCTTTCCTATGAAATAAAAGACTCCGATTGAGATTCTCTTCTGCTTTATGCGTTATGGAAAAATCTGTGCTCTGCCCTAACGATAAGAAACTTAACTTTGAAGTAAATCTAGAATTCGCGCTCATTCATGCTCAGTCTGGATTCGATCTCACGCTCTTGACTCGCTCGTTTTCGAATTCGCTGCTTATTTTTTTAATACATACCGTTTAAAACATTGTATAACGATTTCGGTCTCGACAGTCTTTAGCCGAATCCTTCGCCGATTGTGCGACCAGTACAAGTGCGTTCCGGCACAGCTAGTATACGAGAAAAAAAAAAAAAGTGCGCCCGGGGTTCGCTGTGAGCGCACCTCCGGGCGTCCCTTTATAGGCTCTACTCTTAACATTTAATAAATGAAACGATAACAAAATGAAGAAAAGGAAACAAAAGAAATGCAGATCGATAATACCGTGCGAGAGAGAGCTAGAGAGAGAGAGAATGTGTGTGTATGAGAGAGAGATTGACGAGAAAAGAAGGAATAACGTTTAGCGTACTTTACGAAAATACGCGCCGCGCGCGCGCGGTATAAGATATTATTATATATTTATATCCTTCGTGCGCTCTTCTCTTCCTCTCCCCTTATCCTCCTCATCCTCCCCGAGTCTCTCCGTTTCTCCTTCGCCCGCCAACCCCATCACCCTCTCCGACTTCCGTCTACACGCAATAGCGGAGAGTGAGAGTGAGAGAGAGAGAGAGAGAGAGAGGAAAAAAAGGAGGCAGAAATAACGAGAGACACGGCCGGTCGTACACGCTCGACGTGCACGCTGATAAGATTGTTAAATTGCATTTAACTGTCTTTTTTCCCCCTTTTTTTCTTTCTTTTCTTTTTTTCCGCCTCTCGGAGTGTCATCGGTGTCACGGCGTTAACTGTCGTCGCTTAAAGAACACCCCTCTCTGTAATTCGCTCCTTCGACCAATTTGATCCCGGTGTCGCGCCCATAGAGACGACGATATTTTTGGATTGATTTCTTCGACAACGCGAGAGCGCGCCTACTCACTTTGCATATTACACACCGGAAATACACCGCGCGGCGTCCTCCGGTCGCCGATTTCGTATACGCATTTTTCGTGTACGATGATCTCAGAGCACATACGTCCGTGCGCGGGAGAGACGATCGTCGACGTTGTGGCCCGAAAGACGACAGTATACCACAGAAATCATTGTATCGATTCGAAGCATTATGATAAACTTAATAAAAGGATCGAAAAATACAACGCGTCTTCGATTCTTCATCCCCCTCGCATTCCCATCCCATAGTCGCTAAGTAAGGTGTCTTTCAATTTGTATTATTCTTTATTATAATATCAATAGTTATAATTATGACAGTGAATCCTAATATTAATAATATACACTATAGATTATCACTATTGTTATTATCATTGTAATCCGCAATCTTATCCTCCATAAACGTACATCAACTCGGAATTCGAAGGTGCGTGATATAGCAATATATAGCAATATGTTACATCAAAGACGAAATCGCGTCGTTCCATAAACCGGTCTATACATACATTACAATTACAGCTCGATTAATACTTTTGTTCAATTTTAACGATAATCTGAAAATTCTCTTTTCTTCTCGCTTGCCGTCCCGCCGCGATATATCACCGTTTTGTTGAGCTCTATCTCGAGCGAGTCGACCACATTTTCATTTTACACTAATAATAAGAAACAAAAAAGACGATAGTTCGATTGCACATTCTGCATCGCCACCCGAATTCTCAACTTAAGCTCGATCGCGTGTAAGGATTAAGAGAAACGTGCATATTTCAGCTGTAACGACTGCATAGAGATTTCTTGACGAAAGTTTAACGTTTCGATCAACTGTATGTGACTAACGGTGATCGCAGCAAGCTGCCATTCACCACAAATAGAACTCTGGTTACATTTCGGCGAAGATATAGCGCGGGATTCATTTCGGTGTTTAAAAAACAAGCGCGAGAATTCTCTATATAAACAATTGCGATAGGACAAATTTACGAAAGCTACATTTAGAATATGTACAAATCTAGAGTTCACGTATACATACATAGATATATAAAACTTACACGCGGCATCTCTGCAACAGTATCAACATGTTGTAACATATATATATATATATATTATAATATTATAATATATTATAATATATGCATCTAAGATATACCTAATTCGTATGTCACAGATATAAAATGTGTTACGAGTGTCACAATTTACAAAAATTATCTCTAAAACCAATCTTTTCTATTTGTGGTCAATGAATATCTATGTACCAAACATTTGCTGCCGTTCCGAAATACTCTATGGAAAGTTTCTCAAGCTTGACAATATTACGGGACGTTTATCAGCGAGAAAAATCGAGACGAACCGTCGTAGTCAATATCTTCAACAAAAGATTCTAAAAATTGAACAATTAACAGTGTATCCGTATAGGACGAAGCGCAGGGCGACGATAGGTTGAACCAAGTAAAGAGCCTTTACTTGCAAAGGTACTCTCACTCTTTACCAAAAAATAGATATCTTCCAAGACATTTATTTTCCGATAAGAGATATATTTCAACGTACACTAAAATCGTCTGCCTATTCTTTGCTAGAATCCTTTACTGTCCCTTATCAATACTTGCAACTATCTCGCAGAGATAGACACCACGGACGTTATCTTACAAATCTAACGTGATTAAACCAGTGAAAACGCGATACAAATTCATCACTCATTTCACACTATCCGTACGTTGATGGCAGTTGCGTATTTATTGGTGTATCTCGTAATATTGTATATAAGCCCAACATCTAACAACAGTATTCCTATCATTCGCTTAATACGCTATTTCCCCCCTTACCCTCGATAAAATTCTCATATCGCTAACATTTCGTATTTATCGGCACTACGATACTTCATTCTCTTCCTCCGTACATATAAAATCAGACTTAGAATTACAGCACATACTGAGGCCATGTTGTAACAAGTTCTAGTTAAACTATACAATCAGCGTACAATCCTCTCTCTATCGTCACACGTTTACAAGACACTTCGAAGCGAGAGATTATTTAATTGTAACTTAGATAGATCTCCGATTACACAGGTTGCACGTAAAAATATTAACTTTACATCTCACTCACATATAATTCGAGTTTGCAGAACTCGAATCTTCGCGTAACATTGAATCCGGTACCGATGATAATTTACTTACAGACGCTAAACGAAACATAGTAACGGGAATGCACTCGCGCACTTTCAAAACGATGATTAGCAAATGTATAAGTAATCATCTGGTGGAAATACGTGTTTAATAAAAACGGAAATCGGTGCAGAACTTTCAAATAAATTCATTACACTGCACACGAAATAACATTCCGTGAGAATTGATCTGAAAAGAGCATATTCTTTCAATTGAAAAGTGTACAATGAAAACTTTTAGTTTACAAATCATTATACGTGCTCGGACACAAATTATCTACGCCACATTGCAATCGCTAAAATTATATTTCCTCCTATATTTCCTATATTCCGCGTGGACATCTTATTCTAAATAAATTTAATGTAATATTTAATTCGCCATGATAAATACCATAACAAATTCAAATAGAATTTTAAATGTAAAAATTTATCTAGATAATTCGAATATGTGAAGTGTCTAAAAAGACGTGTATCTTCTAGATTCTTACGTACACATCTTTTCGAAAAAGACTATATGCACCGAGCATCACTCTAAAAAATATACCATTGTTGTCACGTTTTTTCTATACAGAAACAGATATTCACATTAAATACAACTACAATTATATAAGAAACCGTCTAATTTAAATAACAAATTATTTCTCATGAGTGGTTGCGAAAAATTATCACGGATGATATCTGCTAGGTGGCATGTTCTTCACCGAACGATCCTTCATGTCACTCGGGTTGAACATCATTGGTCCCTAGAAAATATTCTTGGTTTAAACTACATAAAATTAGTAAAAAGTTAATAATTTTACGTAATAACGTACTACAATAGAAAGTAAGTTCTTCAATTTTCGAGCTTGCACAATTTCTTATTTTAAAATTATTCGTATTAACTACAGTTTGTATGTAAGCAGTAAGGGAACATACATTTTTTTAAACCCTTATCCTTCGTTAAAAATACGTGACTGCGCATTTGTAATTTACAATGCGCAAAAAGATAAGACATAAATTGGAACAGTTATATGCATACATATATATCAACAAATAACAAAATTAAAAGTAACTGAACCGATGTATAAAGTTATTTTACAAAACCTGAATATATATATATATATAATCCTTTACCAAGTTTTCCTATGATTCTATGATTAAAAATCTTATGAAAGTAGCGATTGATAATGATTGATAAGCGTAAGCTAGTTTTAGTAAGTAGCGTTAAGTCATGATAAGAATCTTGCTTAGCACATGAATAAACTGATTAGAAGACAAAAATCGTACTAGTGTAATCCCCCGTCAACCCCGTAGTAATACTGTTTCGTAGTAATACTTCGGAAAGTGGTCACCTTGGAAATGTGGGAGAAGTTAATGCCATTGGATTACCTTGTTCCGTTGAAGGAGTCGCGGATCCCTCATTGTGTAGCTCTGCACCTCTCGTGATAACGAGCTGGTCGAGCTCCAGCGAGAGAGCTATATACCATACACAATACAATAATGTCTCACTAACAGATATTCACCACGTCGCTTGTGATTAGCTCTAGTCTTATTTTATATGTTTACGAATGTAATACCAATTTATGCACGATTACACGTTGCACTTATGCTTGCAAACATAGCTAAAAAATATAGCGTTTCAACGAACTTGTTTAACAAAGCATAAAGACTCTCTCTCACATCACAACGTGAAAATCGGTATTACGGTATATTTATGTTTTCATGTACTATAGCAGAACGTTTCAACAAAAAGTAAAAAAAAAAAATACTTTCATGCCTTGTGGTTACAGTGTGAGTACATAGACATTACTGAATATTCTTACAGAGATATTTTACAGAGGATATTTTGCATTACACAAAATCATTCACATAATTATTAACAAGGTATGCTCATTCTAGTGCTCAATAATGTTAATAATATAAAATAAAAACATGCAAAACAATATTAAATTGGTGGCTACATAAGATGTTAAACAATCAGCTTTAATTATGAAATGCACTACATACAGCGTTTCTTATGCAAGAAAGTTACATATATGTACATTTTCATGAAGCGATGGGTAAGAAGAAAGCCTGTGTGTAAAACATCAAATAATGATATGTAAAAATTAATAAAATGAATGTCCTTACTATGAGCAATAATTATTATTTGGCTACATCATTCTGCTTCCCCGACTGCTTGCATAAAGAAACATAAAAAGAAAGGTAAGATTAAACATAGGTACATAAAAGAAAGAATCCATAGCAAAGTGGAGAGATCTAATTGAGTATCAATGTCATTAGAATGAAATGTAGGAAGCAATAAAAGTGTATTTTAATTAATGTTATTAATAACATCGACGTTTTAGCGATTGTTTCTTCTGTTTGAATAGGGGGGGGGGGGGGGGGGGGGGAGGGTGGTAGGGAAAACTAGCATATAGTGCTGGAGCAGTCTAGTCCATAAATATTTCGTGAAAAATTTTTACTGATTGATCTTTAATAAACATATAATTACTGTGTATATAAATTAATAACGATCAATTCAAAGGTATCATGAAAAAATACTTTTGAGAAAAACAGACGATTTGCAAAACTAGGGAGATGAGTGTACAACTGTTCATCACAATGATTGTGTAGGGAACGTACAGAAAAAATTCGTTATGTTAACGTTATGGTTTCAGAAACACACTGAAACAAAGGCTAAGCTGCATACCAGAAAATTGCAGCCACAACGAAAGGGGCAATAAATGTATTGTGTAATATAAAGTTTAGTAAGAGACACAGATGTGTGTAGAATTGTATTATAAATGTATAGTTTGGCGTCGATAATATATATATATGGGGCATTCCACGCCAAGTGGGCCACTCATTTTGCGAAGTTTCATGGATTTCGTTCATATTGCTTGAACTTGAACAGTTTGATGAATAAAGACTCTATGCCGAATAATATACCTGTAGGCCAACTGGTTGCCGAACTATAGAGCCGTCCATTTTTGGGCTTTCTCGTCGCAGCGCTCTTTTCGCTTGTCATTAGTGGGCATGAGAGGCAAGTTTGAAAATGAAATGTAGAAGTTACCTTATAGAAAATTGAACGCTCTTCCACGTAAGAATACTTTTTTTTCGATCAGACGAGGGTATCGATTATGTAACTTTTTCTCTAGGGCGGAACGTAAAAAGTAAAAATTTTTTGCATGTATGTGTGTATATGTTCATACATACATTCATAAAAATTTTCACTTTTCACGTTTCCGCTCTAGATAAAAAGTTACATGATTGATACCCAGTTTACGACGATGTTTGTCAGTTTTAAAGTTTTCAAAATGGCGGTGCACCTAAAAAGCCAGCCTCAATTTTCTTTTAATATAGCTCAAAAGAGTAACAAAGTAGAGACCTGGAGCTACATTTTGAGCTATATTAAAAGAAAATTGAGACTGGCCTTTTAGGCGCGCCACCATTTTGAAAACTTCAAAACTGACAAACATCGTCGTAAACCGGTCTGATCGAAAAAAGAGTATTCTTACGTGATAGAGAGTTCAATTTTCTATAAGGTAACTTCTACATTTCATTTTCAAACTTGCCTCTCATGCCCACTAATGACAAGCGAAAAGAGCGCTGCGACGAGAAAGCCCAAAAATTGGGTGGCCCACTTGACATATATATATATATATATATATATAATTCAATATTTATAAAATCACACAAGTACTACGTGGCACTTACTGGGGTATTCTCCGCGACGTTTGCAGACGGCGGTGTCGGAGTTAGGAAATCCACAGGAGCAGTTGAATCATTAACTATCGTAATAAAAGCAACATTACTTTCTGACAAATTGTTTTTCAATATTTCAATTCTTATGCTATATTCTTTAATTCTCAAGTATTTTATTCATTTTACCTTTCGCTATTTCTAAATATTATATTTTCAAATACAGAGAAAAACAAGCTGAGAATCAAATTCGCACGAATAAAACCAAGAAGAATTAAAGAAATTTAGAAATTCGATTACTTACTTGGCGCGGGTACAAACATCTGCGGGGATGAGGTAGCTACAGGTACGAGTGGAGACATCATGGGGGTGGCCACATTAGACGATGCCACGCTACCTTGAGATTTTCCACCAGGATTCATCATGTCTACGTAATTGGCACGCATGTTTCTACCCTTTGGAAGTTTGAACATATTGCTACCAGAAGGCAATTTCGAAATATCCACCGCTGATGCATCCTCCTTGTATGCACTCGGTAAAGGCGGCTGCGGACCGCGTTCCACTGCCTGCGTTCGGAAACTCGTGTCGGTTGTTTTCGGCGGTGGGGCCAATGTCGCGGTACCGTTGTCGCCATCCTCATCTTTGTTCATCCACTTCTTAGCAACTGGATCCCATACAATCTGCAAAACAAAAGACAGAATTGATTACACGATTCCACTAATAATTTTTTTCTTCACTATTTGACGTTCGTATGTTAGGAAAAAAATCTAGCTAACAAATTAGAGTAGTATTAAGAGCAATTTGTTAGTCGATAATTAGCTGAAAATTACTCAAAAAAACCCTGGCATCATACTGGCCTGTTTATCGTCCGTCTTATAAGCATTGTTGTAACCATAAGTAGTATTCTATTACCAAAAGTATCCGCGCAAGCCCTTAACGACATAAAACATAAAACCGTCCGTCGTAATTTTTTAATGAGCTGGAGGAAAATACAAAGCAGTGGCAAATTCTTACCGTTGGGTTGCTATCGTCCGGCAATATCATTTGATTTTTCGGCTTGGGCGCGAGTTTACTGAACAAACCACCGAACCAGGAACCACCACTGTTCGAGGGTTTCTTCTCAGTTGTTTTTTCAGTCGTTTTCTTCGTGTCCGCCGCAGATTTAGCAGTCGGTCGTGGTGTTTCAAGCGCGTCTAATTCTTCCAATGGATCATACTGCTTACCCGTTGACGGTGTCATAGAGATTGTTGGCTGCGCAGGCTGAAATAAAATATACGATTGATCATCGCAAGCTTGTTCCAGCAAAGTTTATCACTATTTACTGTAACAATGCGAGTTCGCCTATCACATGCTAATTAAAAGTTTTGATCGCATTCTACAAAACACTTAAAAAATATGCGATACTCACAAATGTATTACAGTAAAACATGAGAAACTTTGCTTACCAGATTTATTTTAGGAATGATGTCGCTCTATATCTTGATATGTTGGGCGTTCAAAATATACAATCAGAAAGACATTAGAAAAAAATCATATTATCTTAGAAATCACAGATAAATGTAAAAAATTCAGATAAATTAGTTATTAAAAAGAATTCAGAACTTAGAGGACATGTGGTAAATATGAAACTTATGTGTGGAAATAGTTCTTAATTTTTTCTATGTGTAAATCAGTTTTTTAATCCACATTAATTAAGTCTTCTATTCATTTTAATAAATATTACATGGCCCCTAGGTCTGAAAGCTTTAATATCCGTTTATGTATAATAATTTACACTTTTATATAATAATCACTTGTGTTTATAATCTCAAAAAGTTCAAGGAAATGCATTATATGACAAAACTTTATTATGTGTGTTTGATGCCAACAGTAACAATAGATATATATATATATATATATACATTTAAACAATTTTTAAAATATTGGAACTTTGTAAAATTACACAATACTAATTAATGACACAAAACAAGATTCTTTATGTCTCTATTTCATCACAGTATATGGATTCTTTCCTCAGTAGTATTTGGATATTTTTCATGTAACATGTAAAAATTTGACTTTTGAGAGATAATATATGGTTACAATCAAATATATAAATCTATTAATAATTCTGATTTTCAATAATTTTTTTAAAAGCATTTACTATATAAAAAATATGTATTGCCAGATTAAAAAACAATGGTCTCTTAATACTTGAAGAAAATCCAATATAGAATTACTATTACATCTTAACTCTGTGTTTAACACGTACAGAAAAACTTGGGCACAATTATATACGCTTACAGATTATTTTTTAGTCGCATTTTATGGGCATATCAATGTCATAAGTTAAAGACGTACTATTTTTAGTAAAAGTATCATCGATTAGACGATTATTATTTCTAAATCTAAGAGGTAAATCAATCGGATATGTGCCTCCGAAAACTAGTGGCTTATATCTGGACGATTCGAAAATATTTTGCTCGAAATTATTGTACGACCACGCATCTACCGTATCGCAAATAACATCCTTTCTGCGAATATGCGGTGCAACTCTCATAACTTTCTTCTCCTCAAAGTTACAATACTGTTTTAAGGTTTGTGCTTTGTTATTGAAAGTAGCGTGACTCTCTTTGGTTTCGAAAGATAAGTCTGGCGCTAAAAGAGACTCGAGTTTCAATTTGTTAAATTGAATATCTAGATCTGTAGTCTGCAACACGGATAAATCTTCTTTATTCAGTTTGTATGGCGCCATTTCTTCTTTATCTACGGACGGATTACTTTTCTTAATCTTACACTTTAGGAATACCGGTAGTTGCAAGCACGGTGGTTTCGAAAATATAGAATCAATGCGTCTTGGTTTTTTAATATCTTTTGGATGTATCTTGTTATTTGACAAAATTTTTGGATAGTTCATAGTCAATTTGGGATACCTCTTACGAGAATTTGAAACTTTGACATCGAGATTATCATCTGACAGATTAAAGAACATAGGTACATGACCAGGAGTATTATCATCGAATGCAGAGGCGATATACGGATTTGATTTTACAGATACATTACGACGGCGTAACAAATTAGTACTGGTAACATTTGGCGATCTTTCAGGATCAAGAATATTATCCGAGATAAGTCCGTAATTACTTACTTCAGGTGTGGGTATTTTGTCTTCCCTTTCCGTCTGTCGGTGAGTAAGCATTAAAGAAAAACAGGTGAAAAATGTTAATTGTATAGACTTATATACTAGACTGTACGTTTCCATTGGAGACGTGAGGACAACATTAGTAAGAAAAAGCAATAGTTATTCATTTTCTTTCTTTGTTCAAATGCGCATTGTGTGACAGAGCATCTGATCAAATATTACCCTACTAATGTTGTCTTCATGTTTCTAATGGAAGCGTATAGTCTACTATATAAGTCTTTAATTAATTGTAATGCTTTATGGTAAATAATGTAAAAAAATTTTGTACAAAATTGAGATATAACATTTTTGTAAAGAATCAATGTTCATGAAACGATGAAAGTATGAAAGTAACATAAAAATTACATAAATTATACGATTATGAAGATGTGTAGATACATATTATAAGGAATATACGTAATGATTAAATTTTTGTATTAAAGATGGTGTAATATAGCTACTTTTTAATATACCTCATAGTTCCATTTGTCTTGTTGTTGCGAATTAGTTATTTCAGTCTGATCAGTTAAGCTCGGTGCAGACTGTTGCTGCCAGTTAGATTGTATATATTCGTTTCTTCCATAATTATTCTGATAATATGGCTGCTGGCTCCAATAATTCTGTTGTTGTTGATACTGAACAGATTCGTCTACGTTTTTCATATATTGCGCATTCGGATCATATGTATCTTGAATGTTTGTGGGCAAAGATAATGGTTGCCAATCTGATTGCATTTCACTCGTGTTAACTTCCATCATCGACGTAGGCCCGTCATTGTAATCGGGTTGTACAGTGTTCCATTGTTGTTGTGATGATAGTGGCGGTAGTTGCTGTTGCTGATGTTTTACTTCGTGAATTTCCTGATTTTCTATTATAGTACGAGAACCGTATGTTTCATCTTCAACAGCCTGTTTATCCTATAACAAAATTTTAATTAATGTTTGCACTAACATATACAGTAAAATTAAATATGTTATAAAAAAAAATCGTATAGTTACTTCATATTTTCCAACTATCTCCGCTAATTTATTAAGCCACGTTACATTTGCAGCATCTTCGATAGCGTCTTTATAGACTGGATCGTGATACTTAATTCGGTCGCCTAATACATGAACCGCTTCGACGAAGGATTTCTTGTATTTCGATGGATCGTTTGCGATATTTATTGCAATCTGTTCAATATACAATAGAGCTTTTTCTATTAATCCACAATCCACCATTTTCACTGTTAGATCAAATTTGAATGTTTGAAGGTCTACTAATGTGAAATGCGCTTCGCTAAGGTTTCGAGCGTATTCGTAAATCTCTGTTAACATGACTGCTTCCATAGTAAAGAATTCAGAATATGACTTGTTGTGGTTAGCACCGATCAACACGAGTTTAACTCCATTAGTTCCGTAAGCGCCAAAATCAATTTGCGCGAGTATGTAACAAAAATGTGCAGCGTGGATGTCGCCCCTCGCGAATAATGTATCTCCGAGAGTCGTTATTGATCGGCGATTAATTTCTGGATTAGTCGAGGTATTAGATATAATCATAGCTAAATGAGGCCGCCAATCGTCCCAGCGCGGATCTGCGACGCACTGCAGAAAAAAAAAGAAATAAACAATTAATATCATAACAAAAAAGCGTAAATAATTTTATCATAAAACAGATATAATATAATTCTTACCGTAACTATAGCAGGTATACGACCAGAATGCAGTTGATATAGGGTCTGCAGTGGATCGTGTGGTGGCAGACTATTTGCAAAACGAGTCATTACAGAAGCATGCGTGCGTTTATCCAGTTTACTAGCCAGGAAGAGAGCATGGCCCCAAAGTCCTTCGTTCATCGCGTACTCTATTATAGATAAGTAAAAAGAAAGAAGAGCAATTAGTGACAATCATAACGTTTAACGAGAAAAGAAACAAAGCCTTTTTTATATACCTAATGCTTCTTGAACCCGTCCATACAGTAATGTATCTCTGAATTCATCTGTTATTTGTTCTACTGTTTTTCGCTGCTTGGTTTCACTTTTTTCAGATAACGCTGAAATATCCTGGGTACTTCCGTCGCTGCCCGTTGCTCCAGATCGCTGCGATATTTGCGATTCTCTGCGTCCTACATTCTGAGATCTGATTTTATTTGCGTCATAAGGATAAGCATCCTTATTACGCAGTAAAAGTCCAGCAATATCGACGCCAACAACGTTCTGAATGGCAAATTTAAACCATATTATATTTATTTAAACAATTATAAATAATTTTTTTTAATAAAGTGAGACTTACTCCATTTTGCTGAATTAACATAATCATCAATTCGTATAACAAGATGTACGAAGCACGATCGATTATTTCTTCATTTATCACTGCCTTTTTAATTTTATTTTCGCAATATTCTATGATAGTCTTCTTATGCGTTACACCACTGTAACATCGTTACGTATATAGTATTGAATTGTACTTTTTTAATGCATATATTTGTATTGTATTTTTATGATTCTACTTACTTAATTAGAGGTCCTGGATATAATCGTAAATCGCGTGCAACAGGATCATGCGAGAGTAAGCTATCTACGCGAAAAATATCCACCTTAGCTCTTTCGCCATCAGCTGGATAACTTGGATGAACATGTATCAAAGATCCGATGGAAAAACATCCTATGAGAGAATGATTTTTTTAATTAACTTATTGATATTAAGTATTAATTAAAAAACATACAGAATTGATATCATAAATCATACCATATGCATGAGACGTGGAATATTTAGTCGGTGTCAATCTAGCAGAAGTAATTATTGTATCTTCCAATAATGACATATCACCCAATGTTCGTTTATCACCAGTAGTCCTGAAATAAACAAATAATAGAGAATCTTTAAAGCATTATAGAACATAAACAATATATTATGATGAATATGAAGACACATAATTATGTACAAAATAAGCATATTCCACTTAAATTTTGCAACAAATTTAATATAAACAAAATTAAGTTTTTTTTTTATAATTCTATATACATATATTTCTATTACAATAGAATTCCGTTTATCAGCACTCTTTATATACAAATTCATAACTGAACTCTCGTTGCCCAAAACGCGACGCCATAGTTTGAATAATAAGAGTTCGACGTATTCGACTTCAGTTTTCTATTATCGGTATTAACTAACTAATAGGTACTGATAGAGGGAAACTAATAAGCCTTTATTATCCGAATTATATACGGTTATCAAAACTATCCTATTCTTGGATAGGACAAACGGAGTTTTACTATATTTCTATACAGTTGTCGTATTATATAGTATTTTACTATACGTTATAATTATTATAATATATGGTTGATGCAAACTATTATGAATAATTCTACAGATTTTCTATACGATACATATATTTAACTAAAATTGTATGTATCATGATTGCAATTTTAAAATACTAGGAAGAGAGGAATTGAATTTTAGATAAGTCTAGCTTAAACATTTCGAACCGAGAGAAGACCCCCGGTCTCACCTATTAAAATTGCGACAAACCGTACTGCGCTCCCGCAGATTTCCGGCCCATCCAGAATATCCAAAATGTGGGACATGTAATGCCTTGTTGGGTGAATGGAAACATGCACTTAGGATTGGAAAAAATCTGACATACAATAAATGTGATAAAATCTGAGATAAGAAACAAAACTGACTTTTCAAGAACTCTTAACTTCTTTATTTTTTTTAAAAAGAAAAAATTTCAAAGCATACCTGTCGTCGCAAGAGCTACGGCCGGAATGAACACTGGCTCTATCCTCCGGATAATTGCTGACTCCTCTGGCAATGTGCTGTTGCTGATTTGCATAATATTTGTGGTACCACTCGGAATAGGCAGCAGGATTCGTCCGACGAAGGTTTTCAAGATATGCATAATAATTGTTACCATAATGAGCACTATAATCATATCCACTGTATCCTGCATATTTATAATTAAATATATATTTAATAGTTACTTTCACATAAAGAATATTATTTTTAATATATATTATATTCAAACTATATGATGCATCATATATACCATTGTATGCATAATAAGGATCTCTCGCACGCATGTAGTATTCACGGTCTCTATCATTGTAAGAAGATCTACTTGAAGGCCTAGAACTGAAAGAGCAAATATAAATGTAATATAAAATACAATAAATTAATGTGTCTAAATAAAACAGATCATTTTCTAAAATCAAACTTTAATACATATTCAGTTATTATAAATATCTCTTCCAAAATTATAAGAAGAAAAGGTGTACATAAAAAAAAAAAAGATTACAAGTCTATATAACATTAAATACAATCAGTATCAAAATTCAATAATGATAGTAGTAGCTAAAAATATCAAAATGTTATAATGATAGATCATTTGAACTTGAGAAATTTTTTATAAAAAAATAATAGAAAATAAACTGGTAAAATATACCTTCTTCCATAAGGATCATCGTAGTAGTCCCTTCTATACGAATCTCTAATATCGTAATCTTCGTATCTTCGTGATCGTCTATCATCCCTTCTCCTTTCACGATCTATATATTCTCTATCTCTAGGATCTCTAGGATATCGTGCATCGTAATCTCTTAGATCTCTGTCTCGACGACGTGGATCATCGCCTCTGTCTCTTCTGCGATCGTCTGGTCTTCTTTTACTGTCCCTTTCATCTAGATCCTCTTTGCCTCTGATTCTTCTGTCCATATCGTCTCTACCATGTCGATCCAAGTCGTCACGACTGTGATGCTTACGTTCATCTTCCCGATACGGAACATCCCGTCGCTCAAAGTCGTCGCGAGCACTATACTGACGATCATTATCGCCCACGCATCGGCGTTCGTAATAATAATCATCCTCGTATTCACGATCGTAGTACGCGTTCTTCCGATCATATTCGTACCGTCGGCGATCAGGACTTGGTCGTCTCTCTCTACTTTCGTCTCTACTGTTGCGAGATGTCTCATTTTCTTCATCCTCATAGGAATCCCGGCGATTTGAGGAGCTCGAGATACCCTGACTCTCGCTCTCCAGAGATGCGCCCACCGCTTCCTCACGTTTATTTCGTGATTCATTCGCCTGATCCTGCATCGCGGACATTGGTAAAGGGACCTCCGGAGGAGACCCAGTGACAACTCTACCACCCGTTGTCCTGTCGTCCGACAACTGCGTGACGTCGTTGGAAGATGCTCCGCCTGGTATCTGTCTACGTTCCGCGTCTGTTTGCTGCGCAACTTCGTCAGGCTCGTTGCCTCTGCCGAGAACTTCACGAGTCTCGCTCGGTTCCATCATTATCTGCGACTGCAGCTGATACCTCTCTTCACCCGACGGATCATTTCGCGATGGAAGAGGCTGTTGCGGTGGAAGAGAACGTTCCCTACCCGAAGGATCATTCCGCCGTTCTAACGTGTCCGTATCACCTCGTAATAACAGAGGAACATTTCTTTCTTGCCCTGGAAGGACGTCGCGACGTTCCACTCTATCAGGTATATTTCTAACTTGTATACTTTGTTCCTGACCCGATGGATCATTCCTTCTAGGATCGGGCAGACGTTGTCCAGTTTGCATTTGATGCTCCTGACCTGTAGGATCGTTTCTACGTGGATCTATGGTACTCGATTGCCCCGGTACTTCACGTAGGAAGGGAATATCGTTAGGCACTTCATCATTCTCGTCATCTTGGTTTGGTGGTGTTGGTTCATGTTCCTGATGTGAATCCGTCAACTCGCCAGTCTCTAAAAACGTATTTCTATCATTGGAGGCGAATTCATAGTTATCCGGCATTTGTTCCGCCAGAGGTGGATGAGATCGGGTTTGCTGCTGCATCGACAGCACTTCGACGTTGTTCACCTCCTCTCTGAAATCTCGAATATTCGTTGTTTCTTTGGGACTCGCGCTCGGCTTGGGATCGTTGTCCAACGTTTCCTTGTTTATAGAATCTCGTGAACCGTAGATATCGCGCTCCTTCAGCGTTGCAGGCGCAACAACCTCGACGTTTATGAAATCTGATGATTGTTGGATGTTCTCATAGTTCTCGACGTTCTGCTCAGGAACGTTCCACTGTTTGGAAGGTGGACGCGAATGATCTTTCGCATACCATGCATTCTCTAACGTGTTTTGATTATACCATTGATCATAACCGCTTTGTGAGATACTATCCGTTATTTTAGCAGAACCACTTTGATATGTATTCAACATTGATAGAGGACCGACAACTGACTGGCTATCGACAGAATGAGAATTCTCTATACCGCTTGCAGCGTAATCCGGAGGTAACACGGGGATATTATCGGGAACAGAATTATCTCGAATATTCGCGACATTGAAATTAGCAGGGTGTTGAGCTCTCTCTTCTTGGAGAACGGGGTTTGAATGTACTTCTAACGATTCATTTGAAGGATCTACATGTTTCCCTGACTTACTACTAAGATTAAGATGACCAAAACTACTGGTTAATTCATCTGCGGTTGTAGAACCAAAAGAACGGTTATCCTTTTCGCTAAGAATGGTTTTAGAAAGATCATTTTTTGGTGTATCATCAGTAAGTACATTCAGATTATGGTGATCTCCAATTGGTGACTTGATATCGCTCGATTTTGCGTGACTGATGGAATCGTGAGGCGATATAGTTGGTGTGATAGAAGCTACTGCAGCTAGCTTCTCTTTCTCTTGTTCATTATTATTGGGTGTATGTACAATATTTTCTACACTCGTAGGTATAGTTGTAGATGGTGGGGCATAGTGGAATGGCGCTACGTGTGGTTGTTGCCATTCGTTTACGGCAAATCTAACGCTGTTATTATCATGTGCTACGTTCTGAGTAAACGAACTGTTATCTGCACCCGTTGGTTGCAACCATTGTGTAGAATGTACAGATTCGTTTTGCGTGTTAGAATGTCTCCAATTGTGTGAGGCACTGATATTGCCCGACTGCGGCCAAGAAGAAAGGGTGTCATCTACGTCATTTGTTTGTATTAAATGCGCGGATTGATGTTGGAACTCGCGATTTTGATTATGCCATTGATTCGATACGGTATTAGATGTATTACTCGCTTCGTTACTCTGTTGCTCATTGATAGACCAGTTCATAGAATGTTCCTTACTGACCCCCTCAACAGGCGCATTGCATATTTGCAATGGTTGCGCACACTGATTGCTCATATTGTCGATTGTTGACTGTTGCATCTCCTGCAACTTATTTTGATCCTGCCACTGACCTAGCGTATCGGTATGATTCTGCCAATTACGTTGCAATGGTAAGTTTGTTGCATCGTCTTTACTCCAGTTATAACTGTTATGTGCCGCCATCGGTGGTGGATGCAATGGTGGTGGTTGATCCTTTTGGCTCTGGACAAGTCTTTGCTGAGTATAAGCTGCATTTGACGACTGATGCTCATTCGGCCATTGAGCATGCTCATAACCAGATTTCGCGTTGTTCTGTCGGGGTGGCAACGGATACTGCTGATTTTGATTATAATTCGCGTAGGGCGGGAAAGAATCTGTGTAATTCGACCCAGTCTGATGAGTGGACTTTGACCTAGGAGTGTCTCTGCCTGACATGGAGTTCTGGTTAAGTACATCGGACGTATTACCATTAAGATTATTGTAATAATGGTTCTGCACAGAAGCAGATATCAACTGTCCTTGATTCTGATACGAGGGTATGTAATGCTGTTGCTGTTGTGATGATGGTTGCTGCGGTGGTAATTGCTGCTGCTGGGTATCTGACTGTTGGTCCAGATTCCAGTCCCAGGGATCCTTCCATGTATCACTGGCATGTTTTGACTGATTCACAAGAGACTGCTGGGTGGTATCATTTGGTGGGACATCTGATTGAGGTCCAGACATGGGCATCCACATATTTTGGTTGCGTATTCCATACGCAGCTGAATGATCCACCCGAGATCTGGTGGGTCTAGCTCGATAAGGATTCTACGAATGCAGTTAAATTATTTTAACATCTAAATCACTTAATCTGTTGTATAACTTATGACTTGTAAAGTATCCGACATATACTTACATTCATGCTGCCTGCTCAGGACTTTGAGGCCTGATTCACAGCAATCTTTGAGATCTGTAAATGCAAACGATACAAAATAAAACACACATGTGATGAAATATCTCAAATAAAAATTCAACAGACAGCATAGATTAAGTAAAAATCATAGAAATACGTTCTCTAAGTTTTTTTTGCAGTAGATTGAATTAGTCTTAAAAAAAAATTAAAAAAAGTTAAATTTTCAAATTTTAAGAGCAAGATTTTACTCTTCAAGGTAAGATTCACTCTAAAAATTCTAGAGAGAATGACAAAACATTTTCATACAATTCTATCGTGCGTATTCAGTGTACATGTGTTACTTTTACACGATTGGCAATACACCAAGAATAATTTTCGCTGTCATGTAACGACCTGAAGAAGGAAAGTTTATCGTCAAAACATTAATGTTCAATGGATCAACTCGGCCATTCGCGCGATCTGAGGAAAACGCTTGTCATTGCGACACTGACAGCCTTAGTACACGGGGGTGAATTATAAATAGGTCATTAACCGCGAGTTTCCGTGGCACTGGATGATTTCCGAAGGTTCCTCAGTGCGTCGAAGGGAGAAAAGGAAAACGAATACGCGACGAAAACGATTCTTAAGTGTACCTATATGCGACGACATTGTTTCGTAAACCTTGGCGAGCGAAAGGAGGGCCTTCGACCATATAATAACCGATGAGGAGTCCTACCAGCCGAGGAATCTCGGCCCCGACGGTGCGGAGGCGGTCAATTTAACGTAATTATGTAATCACGGACGTGGCAGAGTGGCTTCCTGGTCGTCGCCGTCCGGAAAGCGCGGCGAGACCGCAAGGTTCGTGTGACCAGCTGGGAGAGTCGACCTTTGCATACGCGTTCACTCACCTAAAGCTATCGCGTTGCCGTTTCCACGCGTCCGGTATACGCATTATATTAGCCGTTGCTGTCGCACTTCTGCGGGTCTCTCCTCACGACGAAGCAAACGTCGTCGTCCTCGTCGTCGATAGCCGCGCGCGCTCAATCTTAGTTAGGAGTACGCGGACATTTCGACGTACGCGTGAAAGTAAGACAGACTCACGCAGAAAGGAAGAGAGAGAGGCAAACACGACTCGGTCGAGCACGTCACGAATCCTTTCTCCCCCACGGCGACTTTCCAGTCTGTTCCAGTCTTTCCACGCGAGCGGAACCGGGACGAACGTCAAACGCCGAGGCCGGAAGCCGAGCCGAGCCGAGCGCGCGCGCGCGCGCAAGATGGCGACTGAGATGGCGACCGCCCCGGTCGATTCGAACGCGGCAATATTTCTCAACAGGCAATTCCTTTGATTTTCTCGCAGGAAGGAAGACGACACAGCAGTAACCATTCGTCTCGAAAACGCGCAATTTCCTTGCGACTCGCGGTGGTAAACTAGTGTGTACACTTTTGGAACTTGAAATAAGATAGATATATAGGTTTGATGTTTGGCGAAAGTGAGAAAAAGAATTCTAGTGCAATTTGGTGCAGGAATAAAAGAGACAATCTCTTGACGATGCGCTCGCCAACGACGCGGACGACGTCGACTGGCGACGCGAAGCGTACAGTGCGTACACCTGTTTGCCCACTCGGCGGATAAGCGATCGTCGTCGCGGCCGAGCGATCGGCGCGCAGATCGACCGGATCGACTGACGTGGTGGGTCGGGAGTGGACGCGCGGTGGCCACATCGGCGATCAGTTCGAATGGTCTTCAGACGTTGAAGTCGCCGGACAGCGCGACGATTGTGCGATTAATTCTTCTCCTCGCTCATTCCAGACCAGGGTCACCAGGGATCGGTGAATTGATCCTCGCGACAGGATGGTCCTGTTCACGATAATCGCGAGGGTGGCAGACGGCCTACCATTGGCGGCCACTATGCAGGACACTGAGCAGGTTAGATGTGTGATGAAACATCACCTCATTCTTACAAGTCCATCATCACACTTCTGCAATTGTGTTGTTCTCGACGGAAGTCTTATTACTGACAATATGGGAGAAGGGGTTCTGAAATTTATTTATTAAAAGTAACTGTTTCTTTTCACCAGTGTAATTAACTTAAATCTTGCTCCATCCTTTTTTTATTTTTCTAACTAGATAAAGATATATAGATTTTATAACTAGATAAAGACAGAGATTAAAGTAAATCTACATTGTTGGAAATGGACATAAAGGTTTAGATTTTTTAAGCAAATCTCTCAATATTTGGACTGGCATTTGTTTACTTGGATTTTGTAAAACTTATTTTTGTCTATATATATATTTGTGTATAATTTATTTATATGTATTTATATATTTCATTAGACTTATGCAAATTGATTATGTTCTATTTTGTACCATAGGATGGTAAGAATATTGTGGAATATCAGAATCAAGCTAAGATGCTATTCAGAAAACTAGGTCCACAGTCTCCAACAAGATGTACTCTCGAAACTGGACCATATCTTTTTCAGTAAGTGACAGTTGGGCTGTAGTTGAATTACCTATCTGAGAGTGTCCCATTGATATTTATTGTATCCTTATTCACTGAAGTAGGATAAAATGATTTAATAATTTGGTCACGTAATAAAGATTAAAAAGCTCAAAGCTTACAAAATGATACACTCGAGTTGAGAACCTAAATGTCCTTAGCAAGTTTCATCTATCTATTTTTAAGCAGTATATATTATATTTTGTTTATAGCTATTTAATTGAAAATGAGGTGTGTTATCTGGTACTATGCGAAAGGAATTATAGCACGCGCACAGCTTACAGCTACTTGGAAGATATAGCACAAGAGTTTCATGTTCAGTATGGAAAACGTGTAAATACAGTGACCAGGCCTTATACCTTTATTGAATTCGGTATGTTATAAATAACTGTGTAAGTGTGTTAACTGAATATATCGCTTTACATTGTTTATTTCTCAGATACATACATTCAGAAAGCTAAAAAGATCTTTATGGACAGTAGATCTCGCAGAAACTTGAATACGCTTAACAGCCAGTTGCAAGATGTACAAAGAATCATGGTACAAAATATCGATGATGTTTTACAAAGGGGTACCGTACTCTCAGGTAATATAGGACTGTTCCGTTTGTGTAAAAAGCTATAAACGCAAATGCAGAAATCTATGTGTACTAAAATATTATTTGTATTTTGTAGAATTGGATTCAAAGACCCAAAACTTGTCTATGTTGTCGCAGAAATATAAAAAAGACGCGAGACATCTAAACAGTAAATCAATGTATGTGAAAGCTGTTGCTGGTCTTATTGCATTTTTGGTCTTTCTGTTATATTTCTTTATTCTTTAGTTAAACAATGTGAATAAAACAAAACTGATATACGACAAAAAGGTATTCCATTTTCAAGAATAGAATGTTTTTGTTTATCTCGCTCATTATGGAGTATTTGTGTGATTTCAACATTCGTTTATAGAAGAGAGAAATTAAAATTTTACGTACAAGATAAAAACTGCGAAAATGTATTGTATTATATTCATACATTTAAATTGATCCATGTAAAAATTATGTTTATAAAAAAAAATAGCATATAACAAAATATTAAATGATTTTTTTAGTGTTGTTCAATGACAAAATAATATTTTGTTATATAGAAATGAATAGACATAATATTTTTATTATAATATTTTTATTGAATCGTTCTAATAATCTTGTGGAAGGGATCTAGTAATTTCTACATAAAAATGATACAATATATTCATCATTTTAAAAACAGCAAATATTTGTGCGATTTATTTATTTTCGTAGTTTGTAATAATGAAAAATAAGTTATCTCTATTTATACAATATACATTATCAACTGGAATAAAAATTTGTTTGAAAAGTAGAGGTACCATGAGTTTTTTTTACTAAAAAGAAAAAAAGAGATATCATCAACAGTATTTATCATTCCTTGTACTTATGAATTATATTTATCACATCTTTGTTGAATCATACATTGTTGAAAAATGCAGGTTGTGTGAAATTCCTCTGTAAAGACGAGTCCCGAGTTAGTATAAAATAAATTCTAAAAATATATTTATTACTTTTTAATGCGGTGGTATTTTTGAGTGGTGTGCAGATATATGTATCATCAGTATACGCGTCTAAAAGGAACCAATTAAGAAAAAAATGTATTATAGACGATCATATGCATCATTAATGTTACTACATTTGTACTTCATCTGTATTAAAATTATAACGATGATGTATTTACAATAAAAAATATCCATATATAAGTCAATATTTATAATAATGAACATAATTTTTACATTTTTATTAACTCTTCGTAATTTGGTATATTAAGCGATTTTTTTCTCTTTCGTTTCATATTCTCATCATCGGAATCCGAAAAATCATTGAAGAAATAGTTTATTGATTCATCTTTCTTGTTATCATTGGGCCTGTTATTATTGTATTTTTTCTTCGCTCTGTAACTTGTACACTCTGCATCACTCGTTTCTTCATCTAAAAAATATGTATATAATATACAGATCTATGACAATATATATTGATAGTACTGCAGTGGTTATTGTAATAAATAATATTTACCAGTGTCTATAATATCGTACATATTTAAGTGATCTTTCATAACCACATGCAATGTTGGAAACTCCACTATAGTCTTATTCTCCAAATTTTCTTGCAACGTAAGCATAAGATCCAAATCATAAAACCTAAGAGATTAATCAATTACAATCAATTAAGTACTTTAACTATAAGATGAGAAAACAAAGAAATATCTACCTGGACTGTGCCTTCTTTATTTTCTCGGCTTTTAGAAGAACTTTGATATTAATTAATCCAGCTGCTCTATAAAACTGTAATTTATCAGCTAAAAGCAGTTTTGCATTTAATTTTTCAATGTCAATCTCATCTATCGCAGAGATTGGATCTAAAACTTGTTCCACCAATGCTGATAATCTCACATTGTCTAGGGCTCTATAATAAACATAATACTATATTATTTATTACTTAAAAACTGATTATTAACTTTTAGAAACAACATGCAATTGTATGTACCTATCTACTGTGTACTTTATGTTTTCAGCTTGTGGAAAAATCCATTCTAGACGCCAGAATAACTCGTTGTTCTTCCAATTAAGGTACGTAGTATTCTCCTTGTGGCGATTAAAGACTTGCGGCATAAATAACAGCAATACCTTTCTACAGGACGCGGCACATCTCAATTTATGTAGGTGCTGAAAAAGAAGACACTGTGACTTTGTGACACCCTAAAAATATATACAAAAAGAGAAAATATCGTACCACTGGTAGAGCAACTTGGCGAGTATATTTTATCTCTGGATTTCTCTTCTTTGTATCAACTAATCTACCAACTTGCTCAAGAAAGCGATAATCTGGAAAATATCAAGTGTTAAAATTTTAAGATGTCTCAGGTAACTTAAACGGAGAAAGGATTCCGTCTTTATACTTACCGCTCAATAAATCTAAGTCGCTAAACGACGCTAAAGGGACGAACTTTGTTGGATCCCGGATCCCATTGCACTCCAGTTCCTTCTTATGAACATTCACGCACGTGAGAGAGCATGTTCTAACCTCACATTTCGGGCAGGTGTACCGCGCCTTAGCCGCGCCGCATACCTCGCAATCCTCCAATCTATAAATAAAGACAGAAATAAATTGACTCTCCGATAATCACTGTTGTGAGGGATTTACGTTCATATATGTCAAGCATTTCTACTTACTTGCCCTTGGTGGTTGCCATCTTACTTTTACTTGCCTTGTGGGCATCGACATCATTTGGGCGCATTCAGCAGAAAAGAGCGCTACGAGAGCGCTCGCTGTTATTGGTGTATTCTTCTAGATCATCCAATCAGAATTTTAAATCTGGAAGAATATACCAATAACAGCGAGCG